>NC_041378.1:1927316-2053666 GCF_900634415.1 Cottoperca gobio
AAAGTCACATCCACAAAAATACAACGATTTGCAAACGTGCAAAACTTCCTCTGGAAAGAAATATTTTAAATTCTCACACAAATGCAACAGATCTACATGTAGAGTGATTAGTGGATCCATTTAAACACGTGAAATAACTTTTGCACATTTGTGGATTATCTTCTGTGGGTTACAAATATTAAAACCTGCGCAGAACAAGTTGAACCTTCTCCTGGTGCGTCTCTATAACTCGAGGTTGTTGCATTACTGCAGACACCAACAGGTCGTGAGCATCTTCTTCACCTCACATGGAACGTCAGCCTGTGGATAATCCTTCAGGGTCAAACAGCCCGTGTGCGTCTGGACTGAAGTGATTAGTGCTGTTTGTTGCTAACGTCTGTCTGTTAGCCGGAGTGTGAACTGAACAACACAGAGAGAAAAGAGAAGTTCTAGAAGGTAGCAACACGTGTTATCATCATGTTGAACGCAACACATCCATGTTGCTATTCTTCTCTGAACATCAGATTGAACTGTTTCCATCGTGCACTGAAAGAAAACACAGATCCCTCTGCGTCACGTGTGAGCAGAACCTGCTCATCGCTGTGCAGCCGGTCTCATCACAACATTGAGTGAGGCAACGAAATCAGGCTCAACCTGGTGTACACTGTGAAGGGAGACAGACAAAAACTAAGGAGAAGGGCCATGTTTATTTCTGTCCAACTGAAGAACGCTTTTTTGCCAACTCAACATTTTGCATGCATGAAAAACTTATTTTATTTCACTCCGATCTACATAATTATCAGTTGGATAGATTGTTGTAAAGATCTTTTGTCACTTTAATATCATTATTATTATTATTTTTATTTTTATTTTTTTTACTTGTATTTATTTTTGAAATATTATTATTATTATTTTTTATTATTATTATTATTTTATTATTATTAAGGTATTTTTATTATTTTATTATTATTATTATTATTATTATTTACAGTGAACTTTACTGCAACTTTATACATTTCCCTGTTTGCTGCATCAACCACACCTTTTTCACACGACATGACTGCCGTTGTTCTGTTGTTGGTCCGAGCAGCTAAACATAAAGCTCCTTTCATAACTCCGGCATCCCGTGTGATATTCTCTCACACCCAAGTCTCACACACTCCATAATGTAGAGGGAGACACAGAGACAGAGGGGTGGGGGGTCTCTTTAGTCTCATGCTTCACTAGTAATTTGTCAGTGGGCATGAATGGTCTCCTTCATCAGTCAGTGGAGACAGCAACGAGCAGTGTGTGTGTGTGTGTGTGTGTGTGTGTGTGTGTGTGTGTGTGTGTGTGTGTGTGTGTGTGTGTGCACTAGTGGGGGTCCGGCCTCATATTGGAGTTTGCTCTAAGCCTCTTGTAGCCCAGATCGCTCCTTTGTGTGGGCCCTCCATAGGCAGTTCCCCAACAGCCAATCAGACTCCACAGAGCCCATTACTTCACCCTCTGATGGTGGCTGTGTCAAGTTGGACCAGCATCCACCCAAAAAAAAATGCTAATTTGAAGCGAGCAGTAGAAGCAGGACAAAATAAAGGTTCACTCTAGAACTTGGGAACACAAACTGAAATGCAACACTTTTGTTTCCGATCCCATTCGTGTATACGTGGATGATCCTTCCACCTGCCGATGCTGATTAAACTGCATGATTGTTGCACAGGTCAATAAAAGGACACTTTAAAATGTGCACAACACAATGCAAAACATGTTGCAGGTTTGGAGGCAACATGCTATCGTCACGCTGCCTGTGGGAACATCCACCAGCGCTGCTGTCGTGCCTCCGCCTCCATCATGTTGCAGCATGATGATGATCTGTGCACACATCCTGGAAGATGAAAATGTCCTGCATGCTCGCCAGACATGTCGCCCATGCTCTGGCTCGGCGTGTACGAACAGCGTGTTCCAGTTCCTGCTAATATCGGTCAGCGTCGACAGCACTTCCTGTCCACATGACGAAGTGTCCTTAAGGCCAGACAGCCACAGTTCCACCGACTGTAGAACTCAATGATCCAAACTGACACCATGTAAGAGCTGAAGAGCCAAACCTTTTGATCCTGAGCGTTTCAGTCCTGGTTGACTTGGCGACGCCCTTTTCATTGGTGGTAACAGCTCGTGAGGTTTAATACTACAAGTCCCAGAATACTGTGGGCAGCAAAACAAACTAGTGTTGTTTTAACAAAGAAGTCAGGAAATAATTGGCATTCTGGGATCTGATTTTATGCTGCACTCGGCATGAGTCTGCGAAAAGCAAAAGTCGATCCCAAGCTGAGAGTCGGAGGTGTGCAGCCTGTCGCCTGCAGCTCTTCCTCCACCAGCTCACTGTGGCTGCCCCCCCCCCCCCCCCCCCCCCCGACCTATTTCAACCTGATCCGCTGTCAAAAAATGCCAAAAATACCCGTTTGTCTCGTCTGCAGTAGGAAATGTTCAGTTTGCATTAGAAGACATTTAATAATGTAGTAACTTTGCCACAAGACTCTCAGTTCATAATACTGCACAAATATAAATATTGCAATACTTTCATCAGTGGGACAGAAGCTTTAATCAACATGTTACCTCGTAGGGATAGTGTCTCAACGGACAATGAAAGTCTTTGAGAATATTACTTTTACAACCCTTTCTAGAGAGCTGCTGCTGTCTAGGAAAGTACAAAACACTGGTAGTGTGTGTGTGTGTGTGTGTGTGTGTGTGTGTGTGTGTGTGTGTGTGTGTGTGTGTGTGTGTGTGTGTGTGTGTGTGTGTGTGTGTGTGTGTGTGCGTGTGTGTGCATGTGCGTGTGCGTGCGTGCGTCTTCAGTATGAACGAGTTGGACGGAGGCCAGCTATCGACATCCCGTCTGCACGGTCGAGTCTCCACTTCCAATTAAAATTTCACCCAGAATCGGGTTAGTTGGTCCGTTTCCCACTGGAGTAAAGCTTTTGTACAAGAACACAAAGCTCTGATTATTGTAGTGCTGATATGAATTTATGAATGGGCACAAAAGATGGCAGCCATGGAGAAAAGAAAGGGAAATAGTGTCTCATTATACTGAGATGTGTCCTTGCGTGTGTAACAATGCTGGAGAGGTGGAACTGCAGCGCTGTGTTATCTGTTATCCATATTAAGCCCCATTTGAACATAAATGTCTTGTCAGGTGGGACACGCAGTACTGTCCTTTTGTTAACATGCCTGCTTCTCCTCAGGGAACACTGACTCACACATAACTAACCTTTCAATTGACAAAATGTGTATTTTACCTGGAAACAACCTGCTCACTTTATGTTTCTGCAACAGTTGATTTACAGCATGTACAATTCAAAGAACGTTTAGGAAATCATATGAGAAGACACTTAATGTAATAAAGAGTAGCCTACGGTACAGACCTATATGTGAAATGAGCCCTGAGATAACGTCTGTTATGATTTGGAGCTTTATGAATAACATTTTGTCGTTAAACCTTCTGAGCCCCCGACGATCTTCTCCTTCTTCTCCGTCTCCTTCCTGAGCAGACCGGCCATATTGCAAAGAGATGCAACAAGTAATAATTCCCTGAGGGGAATCCAGGAGGGTAAGATGTTAATCTCTCTGTTCTTTCCTCCATCCATCCTTCCCTCTGTCCAAGACTCACACAGGATCTTCCAGACGCCCCCCTCTCCACCTCCCCCGCCTGCTCAGTTTGCAGGGTCAGTGAGTTTGCCCTCAGAGAGGTCTGCACAGGAAGAGAGAGGGTAGAGGGGTGTGGCATGTTGACCAGTGTCTTTGATCACTATGGGGGTTACAACCCCTTTTATTCCACCTGATCAACACTGTACTGACCTTGTAGTCTCGACCCCCAGTGGAGAAACCTCAGGTTCGGGGGCTCAGTGGAGGTGCACAGGGAAGGTTTTGCACAAATTCTTTGTCTTTCCCAACTTTTCCTCACTCACAAATTCCTCTTTGCGTTGATATTCCATGTTGAAATAGTTTTTAATGTGTGTTCTGGTAAATCTGCAAGTGAAACCGTACTCCTTATTTAAATGTAATTATTATAAAAGCAATGTTTTTGTTTGCCAGACAACATTTATGCAAAACCTGTCAGAGATTAAAGACAAAATTAACTTTAAAAATGTTTATGAAAAGGAAAAAATCTTCTATTATACAAGAAAATCTGTCCTCTTTGTGTTGTCCGAGGTATTACAAGTTGGTTTATTACCTGCATCAATGCTGCCACCTGCTGTCCCTCCGGGAGGGTTGCCTGGTTTTGTTTTAGTGGACGATGCTTTCAAACATTTGCACGAAAAACAATATCAAAGCTATGTGCAGGACATTTATAAAACATAATATTCTGGCCGCAAAATCGTTAAAGAAAACATGTTTTTCTCTTCATACAGTCATAAAAAGTAGATTATAATCTACCATTTTAAAAGAACGGTACCGTATATGTTATGCTTTTATTTTGTACATGGCACATGATTCCTTGTGCATCTATTGTTTCACCTAAACTCTGCAAATGTATGCAAACTATTAAAATATACATACATTCTACCTGGTTTTAGATATATTTAACAAAGATGTATAACACTTCATGGGCTCATTCTTGGCAATCTTTATCTTTTTATTTTTAAGTAGGCCTGTTTTGGGCCTGCTGCTGTCTCTCTCCACAGATTGTAGAATTAAACTGTATTTACGCCACATGGCCAGCAGAGGGCGCCAGAGGGCTCAGTGCTGAAGAAGGTTCCGGTTCTGTCTGTGGAGTCTGCAGGTTCTAACTTCTCTTTGTTTCATCCAGTCTGGTGGATTGGATCTAAATGACTTGTATATGAGTAAGAGAAGAAGAAAAGGAGGAGGACCGGTGCACGTGAGTCCTCTCATTCTGCTCGTCACGAGCTGGTACCCAGGATGTTGTGCAGGAAGTTTGAATTGTGACAGTTGGCTACTGTTTTTTTTGTTTGTGTTTTTTTTCCATAGATTAAATCTCAGGTTTCAAATGTCCCACCATGACTTTGCATTCATCCCCTTTTATTATTAAATAATAATAATAATAATAATAATAATAATAATAATAATAATAATAATAATAATAATAATAATAATAATAAACTTTATTTATACAGAACCTTTCTAAACAAAGTTACAAAGTTATTAAAATTATTACAGAAACAATAATAAAAAATATATTTCAGCAATGAAATGTAATATAATCTGAATTACAATTAATTAATAATAATTAGTAATTAAAATTACAACAATACAAATTGAATTGGAAATAAAACCCAAAAATAATATATAAAACAAATGTCCGGCAATTACATTAAAAAGATGATACACGTTGCTTGCATAATTTCAATTTATTTATCTATATTGTATTTTATTATAATTTTAATTTATTTTTATTGTTGTAAACCACTTTGTAACATGGTTAATAATAGTGCTATATATATAACATGTATTATTAATAGTATTATTATAATAAATTGTCAACTGGGTGTAAGTGTGCATTATTTATAGAGTTATTGAGGTAAGAAGCAGTGCATGCTGGGCCTTTTCTCTGTTTAGGAATAAGTTGCAGACGATGAATAAATGACTGAATCCGACATTTGGGGGACATTTGGGGAAGAAGCAGGAGAGTCTGAGCTGCAGAGCTGCAGAGCTGCGGAGCTGCGGAGCTCAGAGACCGGAAGCTAAATGAAAGGAGCGCTCCGCAGAGCGACAGCTGCGCCTTCGAGAACCAGAGGTAATATCTAATGCATGTCCACGATTTATTTAATATGCTCCAACACCGGCCCATCAGAGCTGAGGGCAATTACTGTGACCCCCCCCGCCGTCTCCCCTGGGACCCTGTTACCCCCCTGCATTCAGGATTTACCCCTTTCCCCACCCCCACCCAACATTATCCAAAGCAACAGACAGAAGGTGTAAGTGCCATATTCTGAATGTTATACTGATTTATTGATATAAACGTACAGAATGTGTTGATGATTTGTTTTAACCGTCATTTCATCTTCATGTGAATTTAGCTTTTGCAGCTGTGGCTCCTAAACTAACAACTTAATACATCTCAACTGTATCACGCTTATAATATATATATATATATATATATATATATATATATATATATATATTATATAAGTTCTTTCCTTTATGATTTTTAAATCAGATTTTGAAACTTGTGTTGTTTTTAATAGCTGAGGTATTGATGTGTTTCTCTTGTAAAGCACTTCGAGCTGCATTTTATGTTTTTGAAAGGTGCTATATATAGCACTTTTATTTTTCTTATTATTTTTCTAATCCTAATTATTTCTTATTATCTGTCATTATTAGTGTTGTTATTAATTATTATTATTATTATTTTTATTATTTTTATTTTATTATAATGTTCATGTTTCAAGTGTGAACATTTCTATATATATATAACAAATATATATATTTTTTTATGATGCTGATTTATAAGTAAGAATTTATAGTCCCAAAAGTCAACAATTCTTTTTCTTCATAAAATTAAATATTATAAAAAAAAAATGAAAAGGACAAAACACCTCTTCTTCTTTCTCCTCTTCCTTCTTTTCCATAAATACAATTATAAGAAATAAAACAGCTTTCTGAACACAACAGACTTGTATGCTGTAACAACATACAGCAGTAAAAGTTCAAACTAACACTGTGGGAAAAGAGAGAAGAGCTGCAGGAGATAATATTCCTCTTTATTTTATATTCCTTCACTTCTTTAGTTTGTGAACGTTTGACTGTATGAACGCACTGCAGTGAGCTGCAGAGCACATGTGCAGCTCCCCACTTAGACACAGCAGAGCAGAGATAAGAGGAGGCGCTTACAATAGAAATTAATTCAGCATGTTTAAGTGCAGCTGTCTGGACACCACAGAGCAGGTGCCACCCCCACCCGCCTCCACCCATTCATCCATATAGCTGCACTTCTCCTGACTAGCTGTAATAAATCCTCAGAGTAAGTCTGCTCCATGTTACTGTATGAATTATGATCTCACTTAGCTGATGCAGGGCGATGGTGACGCTCCGTCCCTGCACTCGACCTCACTTTGTCCCTCCGTCTCCATCTGGAGGAAGACTTGACTATCGGGGGAAACGACAGACATGGGCCTCTGAAGCATGTACAACACAAATACTAGTGAATCTGCAAGAGACAAATTAAGGAAGGTTCATGAACTGCAACAAAGAAATCCACATGTGTAATATCTGAGAAGGCAAAGAAGTTATGTTTAAACCAAACAAGGGCCAAAGCTAACACTGAGAACATCCAAGATTTGTTTTTAGATTCAGAATCTTTTCCAAGAAGATGATGTTCCAGCAGTCTGAACAAGGCACGTGTGTAAATACAATCTACAGACAATATACTTTAATTAATACACAAATGAAAAAAAGGTAAAGATTGCCATATGGTTTGTTTTGGTAGCCAATCAAAACGTTCTCAGGGGGCAGGCTTGGTGTTACAACCTTTGTTAGTCATATAACTCCACGTGTTTTAGGTACTAATTACACAATGAATGTAAATACTCTAGATGCCTCGGCATCTTTTGACCTGCAAATCCCCAAATCGATGTTTACAGGAGGCGTAAATGTCAATTACAGTGTCTCCAGTGAAAGATGCCTTTATTATGATGCTTTAATTCAGTCCATATTCCTTTACTTACAGGTGAAATATCAGAACGTTACTGAGCGGGCCTCCCGTGGTCAGGCTCAGGGGCCCAAAGAGTCAGGGGCCCCCAGGCCTTCACCTGCAAAATGTCCCTTAACAAGACACGTAGCGACCAAGAGACACAAAACAACATAAAGAGGAAAAAAGGGCATTTTGCACGTCTGTGCCCACCAGAGGCCAAGGGGCCCAGGGGCCCAGGGGCCCAGGGGTGCAAGTATACATGATGTTGATGCAAACATATGGTCTTTTAGGGAAGATGGAGGGAGGGAAAGTGTGAAAGCGAGGCCCCTAATTTAGCTGCAGGCCTCCAGAACCCAGAGTCCACCCCCATCTTCAACCCTCCACCCTTCATCTTCGTCCCCCTCCCCCATCTTCATCCCTCCTCCCTTCACCTCGGATCATCTGAGTCTCCTCACCTCTTCTCCATTCTCGACTTTCTTCCTCTTTTTTTTTTTTTAGCCTCTACAGCTCTTCTCCATCTTTCTGCCACCTCGCTGTCTCTCTGCAACCCTTTTCATATCTGTTGCCTTTTCATCTTTTACTCTCCACCCCCTCCTCCCACCACCTCCCCCCCCCCCTCCCGCCGGTGGCGCCTCATACAGCGAGTTGAGCACATACTCCCTTGTTGTCAGTCACTTTCCCAGCGAACAGACGGCGGCAGCAACAGCAGCAGCAGGAGGAGCGGAGACGGTAATCCCCCCCACCCCCCCGTGTGCACCCCACCCCTTTCCAAAACCCAGAAACCGGTGGCAAAACCTCGCGGGACACCTGTACTGCTGGATACCAAAACCCTTTTCGTGATTTCAGATCTAAATTCACACCCAGACTGTGGATGCTGCTGATGTGAGGCAGTGGTGCTTGTGACGGAGGTGTAGACGCGGAAACAACGGAGCGGCGGCTCCACCAGCAGCAGCAGCAGCAGCAGTCTGTCGGCGGATGGAGATGCGTTGTGAAGGCGGAGGGATGATGATGATGATGATGATGATGATGATGTTATAGCAGGTGCTGCAGGGTCGTGCCGCATTGCCTGGCCGCCGCGAGCGACGCCGGGGAGACGGGGATGCTGTCGTCGTCATTGTGTCACAGAGAGAGATGGAGGGAAGCAGCTGTGTGTCGGCTCTGAGCTCAGGCCGCCCGGATCAGCAGGTTGGATGTACCGCCTGAAGCCTGGCTGCAGGACCTGAGTCATGATATACATGGTGGAAAACAATAAAGTTAAAATTCTTGAAGGTGGAATTGAAATTGTTTCTGTGCGTAAAAGTGAATGGCCCATATGTGTGTTGATAATGCATCATAGGAGCATCACAGCAGCAGCGTCTGTGCCAGTTCAGGGTGGATTACGTCTACAGAGCAGCAGGCCTCCATCTGAAGTCTGAGCCAGAGAGAAAACCATTTCATTCACTTCACCCTGTTGCTGGAGGTAACAATTTATTCTGTTGTTTCACCCGTGTGCTGTGGTCCCCCGCGGAGGGACAGCTGTTGCAAGAGATGACTCACTTACAGGCTGGCCTCTCTCCAGAGACCCTGGAGAAGGCCAAGGTGGAGCTGAAAGAAAACCCGGAGACTTTACACCAGGACATCCAGGAGGTCCGGGACATGATCATCACCCGGCCGGACATCGGTTTCCTCAGGACAGACGACGCGTTCATCCTCAGATTCCTCCGGGCGCGGAAATTCAACCACTTCGAGGCGTTTCGACTGCTGGCACAGTATTTTGAGTACCGACAGCAGAACCTGGACATGTTTAAAAACCTGAAAGCCACCGACCCGGGCATCAAGCAGGCGCTGAAGGACGGTTTCCCCGGCGTGCTCTCCAATCTGGACAGATACGGCAGGAAAATACTGGTGCTGTTCGCAGCCAACTGGGACCAGAGCAGGTAATACAGAGACAGAGGGCTGCAGAGTCTGTGTGCATGTTATCTGATCAGACGTAGAAACACAGAGGGGGGGACGATGTTAAAACCCGCTATAAATAAGTGGAGTCTGGTTTATGGAGCTGTCCATTCAGCACCAACTAATGTATCAGAGAACTACAGGAAACTAACTCATCTTGTGCTTTAATCAGCTGTGGATACACACAGCACACTGCTGCCTTCAGCTTCTGCTGGCAGTTCTTCTGCCAGATGTTTGTTAATTTGGCTGCAGAGATGTACTCCCATAAGAGCCTCACTGAGGTCCAACACTGATGCTGGGTCACCGCTGGTGTTCCAGTTCATCACTGAGGTGTCGCACGGAGGGCAAGGCTCGGTGCAGGTTCTTCCACACCAAACTGGGATAAAAGTCAAGTCGATTTCATTCATTTAATCCCAAAAGTGGCAGTTATAGGGGAGAAAAGGAGACTTTAGGAAAAGGAGGAGGAATCCAAACTGATGGCACAAAGCTGGAAACACTTTTGTCTAAAGTCTGGTGCAGCATTTAGAAAAACATGTACCAGGGACAGCATGTCCACATACCTTTGACTAAACAGTATACATCTTTATGTGGATATTAGAACTAATACGTCCTTTAATCTGACTAATACTCAGGGCTATCAGATACCTATATGTGGATATTGCGACGATATTGTAGGCTTGACTATTGGTGCTTTACAAATGATCAACACAATGAGATTGAGATCTGCAGTAATGTGTGTAAATAAGAGAACAGTTAGAACAGTCTGGTAAGTTCAGAAGATGACATCACTTTACTGTAATGCAGCATTTAAAAGTCAACACTTCTGCTATATTACGACATCCACAATCCAAGACGATATCATCGATATAATATCAATATGTGGGCTTAAAATGAAGCGTTGAACCACCAACATGTTGCATTGTGTCAATGACTTGTGAGTAGTTCCATCGAAGAAGGATTTCCAATAGAAACGAGCACATTTCAGAGAAAGAAAGACGTTGTGTTGTGTAGCGGGAGTTTGTCTGACACTTCATCCAGACGCAGTGCTGATGCTTCCTGTCTCAGGACAGCGACGGGCTCAGGGGGAGCTCGGGGTAAAGATAGAAATAGAGCCGAGAAACAGACGTCACGTCATGCGGCTTTCACATCCTGGTTAGTGTTTGTGGAACCAGCGTTCATAGAGAGTTTGATGGTTGACGGTCGATGTAGGAAACATACTACAGCACTCAGAACTATAAAATCATTACATAACAGGAAACAATGAGCCGTTAGGTGCAGAGAGTTTCAATCATAAGATCAAACTGAAATCTATTCAATCTATTCAATGTGTTTCAGAAATACTTTTAGAGCTGTCGTACACTCAACGTGTCTCTTCAGCTGCTAATTAAGTGAATTATAAAACATATCAGAGCTAAATGGCAGAAATGCTGTTTTCAGGCTCTGAGATGTGGAGATTTCCTGCTTTTCTCATATTAAACTGAAAAACAAGACGTTTAAATTCATCACCTTCGACAATGTTTTGCTATTTTCTGACATTTAAATCGACAGATTATTAAATAATGAACATTGTTGTAAGTTGCAGCCGTAACACATATTTATCATCGCTACAGGGAGGCAAAGGGAGAATCAGGTTGAGGAGTGAAAGTTGTATTTTTCTTTCTGAGCTTTGTGACGTGAGAACAATTAATGATGCTTTTTTATAGTTGATTAAACTTCGGATGTTTTATTTGATAATGGTTCAGTCATCATAGTTCCTGGTGTCTTCATTACGCTTGCTTTGTCCAACAAAACTCCACATGTATTCAAAGGGATGAACAGAAATGATAAATACATTTTATACGAGGCATTAAAAGCATCTAAGACGAGGAGCTGGAGCTTGAAAAGAGACTGAAACTATTAATCAAATATCAAAATAGTTGCAGATTATCTTGCTGGATGATATTTAAGAGCATGAAACATCTGATTACAATATATTGGGGGACACAACTGTCGAGGATATTTATCACTCACAACATTGTGGTATGAAACAGAGAGGAATCAATAAAACACAAACACAGATATAGTTGGTGAATCATTACTTTGTTGTGCAACAAACAATAATAATGGGAACACTACCTGCATCCAAGCATACAATTGTGAGTCCCAACTGACAAAGAGAATCTAAACCTCATATATATATCTGAGTCCTAAATGAACACACACACTTTGTCATACATTAAACCACATGACATTACCCCAGGATCATGGCACAAAGGTGACAGTCACTGCCTCATGACCATTGAGGGGTCCCCTTAACTTCCTTAGGGCATGGATCTCATGTCATGGGAAAACATATGCACATATGGTATGGATCATACATACAAGTACTATTGTAAACTTAATGAATATATATATATATATATATATATATATATATATATATATATAG
Source organism: Cottoperca gobio (assembly GCF_900634415.1). Taxonomy (NCBI): domain Eukaryota; kingdom Metazoa; phylum Chordata; class Actinopteri; order Perciformes; family Bovichtidae; genus Cottoperca; species Cottoperca gobio. The sequence goes on from NC_041378.1 coordinate 1,939,277, forward strand.
AGAGAGAGAGAGAGACTAGATTTAGAGCTTGCAGGTGCAGGACTTCAGTGTCTTAATATTCTCCTCTATTTTCCTCAGATACACGTTCGTGGACATTCTGAGGGCGATCCTGCTGTCGCTGGAGTCAATGATAGAAGATCCGGAGCTGCAGGTCAACGGCTTCATCCTCATCATCGACTGGAGCAACTTCACCTTCAAGCAGGCGTCCAAACTGACTCCCAGCATGCTGCGTCTGGCCATCGAGGGGCTGCAGGTGAGACGCTCCGCCGCTCTGCTGACGCCGTTGTTCTTGTGGTCGCTTCGTGGTCGGCTGTGCAGCTTTGACTTCACGACTGTGATCTTTACCAAGTAGTCTGAGTCTAAGCTGAGGTTAGGATGTGAGGATGTATCGGTCAAAGAGTATATATGTAATTAACGTACATCAAAATGTGAGTTTACGTCACACTGCTGTATATTGCATTAGAGTTGATTCGTCAATTACAGAAACTAATTAGTTCATTCGTCCTTAAAAGTGAATTTACAACAATTTTGATGACTAAAAACTTAAAATGTTAAACATTTTTTACAACTTTCTGACATTTTATTGGCTCAATTCATTTGAAATAATTGGGAGATTAACTGATAGTGAGAATGAGACATACATGTTCCCATCGTGCTCGTAACCTCTAGAAAGCTGCAGTCTTGTCCTGTTTCATACGTTACCTGTCAGAGCTGAGGGAGAAGCAGCTGCAGCATCGTCCGCTCTGCACTCCAAATGTTCCACTTCAGAACGAGTTAAAGCCGAGAGCGTGTTTGAGGGAGTAATGACGTTTCCATTTTGGTTTTCTCTTGGAGGCTCGTTTGGCAGGTGATGATGCAAGAAAAAGTGTTTGTTTTACTGCTTGTCAGTTTTCTGTTTCCTTCACTTCTCACTTCCTGTTAACGAGAGTCCAGGTTCTCCTCATGTGGCTCGTAGAGGACGGAGAACATGAGATGTCACAGAGCTCTTTTGGATTTGTATCTGCGTGTCGAGGATTCTTTATGGCATGAAAAGGCATTAGTCCGCTCAGTGGAGAGGACACCTTTAACGTCATTATCGAAATGAGTTATGGGAGAAAAGTGTACAGATGTCCTCTGGTAACCAGCCAAACCTGAGTGTGTGTGTGTGTGTGTGTGTGTGTGTGTGTGTGTGTGTGTGTGTGTGTGTGTGTGTGTGTGTGTGGAGAGGGGGGTCGTTATTGCTTTCTCCACATCCTTGTGAATCATCTGCCAATTTGTGTTGGGCTCCATTAGTCAAAGAGAGATCTGAGGGGACGTGTTGAGTAAGATGCAGTCGTTGAGTTTTACCTTCTATAAGATTCACATCTTATATTTCTGTGTTAAAGCTGACAAAATAAAAGCAGGAAATACATTTCAAATGTCTTCCATTAGCAAACATAAGTAGTAGAGTAGAGTTTCATAGTCATTTTGTAAAAGATTTTCCTAAAGATATGTTGGAGCTGCATCCTGTTTGTGAAGAAGGTTCACAGTGAAGCTGGATGTCTAATAATATTACGCATGTCAAATACCAAAAGCTAGCGTCGAGTGTCTGAGGTCTTTATTTAGGAAATATGTGGTTTCAGCAAAACCGCTATGTGTAACTTTCCATTTCTGTCAGTATCAGATCAGTATCTGATTTTGAAATGTAGGCCTTGGCTCCAATATGTTCCATCCTGAACTGAAACAGAACAGAACACGTTGTTGGTTTTAAGATAATGAATCAGAACCAAATATAAATCAGTGTCAACATTATACTTTCTTCTAATGTGTCTTCAATAAACATCACGTTTCTATAAAGCAGGATGCTTTGTTTCTTCATACCTCTGCACTTTCTGTAAACTTCGGTTTTCTGCCACGTCGGCACAGAGTCGAGGTGGTCTGTTGATCTTTTCCTCAGACTGAGGGAACAAACACTGTGACCATTGAGTACATATATATATATATATATATATATATATATATATATATATATATATATAACACGTTTCTGACGCCTCTCCAGACACAGATTAGAGGCTGAATTATTGATGGGAGCTATTAGCTGAGCCCTCAATCATTCCCGACTGCTCACACACACGGCTGCTCATCATTTGGTGCAGAAAACAGAAGTAAGAAGCGTAATAGTGTGAAGCGATGTGATGTGATGTGATGTGATGTGATTTGACAAATAAAATGCACGAAACACTTTGCAGAAAATCATCAAGGATGTGGTCATGGAGTCAAACGTATCTTCCTTCGGATGGGAAAACACGTTTAAAGGTTGCAAAGATATTTATTTTAATATTTCAAAAAGGAGAAGAGTTGGCGACATTGTTTAACGGTTGTAGCACACACTGACTGCTTCGCTCACAGCTCCAACGTTTCTTATCGTCTCCAACAAATGCATTTATTTCCTCTTGTTTGAGGAACCTTTGCTAAAAACTACAATGACCAGCTGTTTTAGGAAATGAACTTGAACTATATTTTATTTTATTGTTTTTAAAGCTTTAGGTCTGCGAGTTGATATAAATGATTGCGTTAAACGGGTTCATGATATCGTCTCATATCGATCGCAGGACTCTGCATGTCGTTGTACAAAGATACAAAGGTTGATATAATATCGTATCGTGAGACTTGGTATCTTGCAGCACTGCAGTCACAACATCAAACATTAAAATAATGTTTATCAGGAGCAGTTGTAACAACAAACGTATTAATATATATATTTTAGTTTTAACCTGAATGTAATCCTTTAAAGATTCAGGCTGCAAATATAAATATAAATATATACATAAGTAACTATTTTTATCCATATCATCCCTTAAATAAATAAATAAACACATTAACATTTATGTTTCTGTGTACAGTAGGTGAGAATAGTAGAGCCACACACACACACACACACACACTGAGATCTACATATAGTTAAAGCCACAGTGAGTCACTTCCCTCTCAGCAGGTTTGCTGGTAAATCTGAAAAAAACAGTAAGTGTTTAAAAGCAGCCGAGTCACCTGAAGGGCTTTGATGTAGTTTGATGGCCGATTTCCACTGAACACATCACTCAGTTAGTGAGTGTATGTGTGTGTGTGTGTGTGTGTGTGTGTGTGTGTGTGTGTGTGTGTGTGTGTGTGTGTGTGTGTGTGCATCAGCAACTTCATATCTGCTGCTGCTGCTGCTGCTGTCCTCGTTTCTCTCTGTTTGCACAGATCGTGCTCAGTGCCGGATTATCTGACGTCTACATGACCTGACAATGTGACAAATAACAGCAGAATGTTTCTCTGCGCTTTTTATTTTTTTGAATCTAACAGTAGCCATGTTGTTTCTGTCCTGCGTAGCTTTGTTGGGATTGGTCTTGAGATCAGACAAGTCGTCTGTCACAAATCAGAACGATTTCAGAGGTTAATTTGCACAATAAATGACCCGATCATTTCCTTTAACAAATTCTTCTTCTTCTCTCTGTGAACGATGAATATGGACGACTTTAAAAGAATCTAATTTAAATTGTGCTTGTATGTATCCTCGATGAGGGAACACCAGACTTTAACATCCTGAATAAGATAATATTTTATTTTGCAATGTAAGAATCTAAAGGGAGTGTATTTCTCTTCCTTCCCGCCTGCATTGATTCATCTTCTCGCCTCCTTTGTCTCGTCCTCCATGTTAAAGCTGCTCTAACTGCCTCCGTTGTGATTTACTGTTTGTCATGGCAACGCTGACAGTGTCACTTTTGAGCAAATACAAATAGCATGTAGGCCGCACGCCTCGGGATCCAAGTGTGTGGCACATTGTGCCGCACAGATCGCAGCAGAAGCTCGGCTGATAGTCTGGATCCCTGCTGGCGGCGCCTTCAGGGTCACGCTCAACCAACTAAGCAACTGATTGGTTTCTTTATTTATTACTTGTTGCTTTTTTGCCTTTAAGTTAGTAAGTGAGGAGGCAGAAGGGGAACCATAAAGTGTCTGTTAGTGTGTTAGAGATGTAAAAGGTTCATCCTCTGGGGAGTGGGAATGTTCCTTTAACTTCAGCTCCATCGATGTTTATTCATCTAGATTCAGTTTGTTTGTGGAGCTTTAGGGAAACACAGGGAGCCACCAACACATCCGGATTCATCCTTTTCCCAAGTACAATCGTCTCACAGCAGCCTCAGTCAGAGCGAGTGACATACTGCAGTAATACTGTTAGAACAAGCTCAGTTTGTGTGTCTTCTGACAGCAGCCATGAGCCAAATGTGACCCTGAACAGAAGACGACAAAAAGGAGTCGCAACCTCAAATCTGACCTGATTTTAAGACAGGATTCGACTAATTTGAAGAGGAACAATGTGGATTCCGTCCTGGTCGTGGAACAACGGACCAACTCTTCACTCTCGCAAGGATCCTGGAGGGGGCCTGGGAGTACGCACATCCGGTCTACATGTGTTTTGTGGATCTGGAGAAGGCGTATGACCGGGTCCCCCGGGTGATGCTGTGGGAGGTGCTGCGGGAGTATGGGGTGATGGGGTCACTTCTGAGGGACATCCAATCCCTGTACGCCCAAAGCGAGAGTTGTGTCCAGATACTCGGCAGTAAGTCGGACTCGTTTCCCGTGAATGTTGGCCTCCGCCAGGGCTGCGCTTTATCACCAATCCTGTTCGTGATTTTCATGGACAGGATATCGAGGCGTAGTCGTGGAGGAGAGGGGTTGCAGTTCGGTGACCTGAGGATCTCATCGCTGCTCTTTGCAGATGATGTGGTCCTTATGGCGTCATCGGTCTGTGACCTTCAACAGTCACTGGATCGGTTCACAGCCGAGTGTGCAGCGGTTGGGATGAGGATCAGCACCTCTAAATCTGAGTCGATCGGTCGATCTTTGTTCCTACCCTCACCTATGGTCATGAAGGCTGGGTCATGACTGAAAGAACGAGATCACGGGTACAAGCCGCCGAAATGGGTTTTCTCAGACGGGTGGCGTCTCCCTTAGAGATAGGGTGAGAAGCTCAGCCATCAGGAGAGACTCGGAGTAGAGCCGCTGCTGCTTTACGTTGAAAGGAGCCAGGTGAGGTGGTTCATCTAGTAAGGATGCCACCTGGGCGCCTCCCTAGGGAGGTGTTCCAGGCACGTCCAGCTGGGAGGAGACCCCGGGGAAGACCCAGGACTCGGTGGAGAGATTATATCTCCTCACTGGCCTGGGAACGCCTCGGGATCCCCCAGTCGGAGCTGGAGGATGTGGCCCGGAGAAGGGAAGATTGGGGTTCCTTACTGGAGCTGCTGCCCCCGTGACCCGATCCCGGATAAGATGTAGACGAGATGGATGGATGTTTTATATGTTTTATGTTGTATATCTTTTATATGTTGGTGAGTTGTGTGTGAGATCAAACACGTTGAACTCTCATCTTAAATCAAAGCGTTTCATCTGCTCTCGTATCCCCGTGTGAGCAGCGTCGTCAGTCAGAAGCTTCATAAAATAACTTTATTTATTTGCATTTATCAACCAAATTCTTTACGATACATTTTTAATTTCTTGGTGGTTTTTAACTCATAACTAACTTTTACATCTGGATCTTAAGTTCTGAGAGAAACAAGCCGAGAGAACTTTAGCTGCAGCTGAACAGCGTGCAGGAGAAACACGCAGTTTATCCTCTTCCTCTCCTCTTCCTCTCCTCTTCCTCTCCTCTTCCTCTCTTTCTCTAATTCTGCTCTAACTTCCTGAACTTTACACTGAAAGAATCCTAAGCCGGGAGAGGCTGACTAGCTCCCATGATCCCACGCTGCTTCACAACGCCACCAAACTCTTTCTTTTTCTTTGTTTCAGAAAGTGACATCGTGTGTGTTTCAGATTCATCCTCTGGGTATCATGGAGGTGTTATATCAGGATACAGTATCCTGCTCTGGACTTCTGTGTTGCATGAACCAGCCGACCGACCGACTTGTATTGATTTATTGTTGCTCGGAGGAGAAACGAGTCTCATGTTTCCTGTAGTCTGTGAATATATGTGGAAACAGACCTGATGGTCAGTGAGGGCTCTGTGTGCTTCTTCCTCTCAGATACACGACATGCGGCGCACGCTACATCTTCACAGTCGTGTGAAACGTTTCCTCTCACACTTCTTTATGCTCGCATACAAGAGATTACATAAAAGAGTGTGTGGAAACACAGGAGCTGAGACTCAAAGCCATCCTGTCATAATCCTCCAGGATTTCAATATTACAGAGGGATTAAAGTTTTAAGTCTGCAAAACTTTCTTTAGGGTTGTTCTTCTCACTCAAAGTATAAGAAGATACTGTCGGCAGAAGTTGTTGCAGCTTTTACAGTTTATCCAGAATGAGTTTAAACAACTTTACTGATGTTCAAACCACCGCCGCATTAAATAAACACATTTTGCTGAGATTTATTTGCATGATGATGCCAATTTGTAAGAAGTCTGACCTCACGGGTTCAGATCGATCAGCTGACATGCAGCTGCAGCATCACTCAACATAACATCATATAAATCAGAGTACGGCAGCAACGTTATTGTTTATACACATATTGTTTCTACTTCTTCAGTTGAGTAGAGTTGAAACTTGTTAACTCGCTTGAATACGCAAAACTTTGCGTGTTTGTTTTCACATTTTTGTCTTTATAAGAACCGCTGGATCTCACAGTCGACCCTTGAAGGCAATTCAAATACAAAAACACAAATGAAGAATATGCGAAGGTTTCATGTGAAACGCTAGTTTTTTCTAATCTTTCTTTTAACACTTCTGAGTAATGTTTGCAGAGTTGTATTACAGTAAACATACCATCTGTTGGAAGGACCCCCTGCGCTGCACAGATGTATCGTGTCTGACATGTGACCCCGCCTGACCTCCGATCAGCTGCCTGCCGCTCACAATGAACGAGCTGAGTCTCTGCAGCCGGTGAACTCTCTCTGCAGCGGCATGTTTGTAACCTGCATGTAAAGCTTTTAATGTCTTAATAATGATTCTTTCATCCGTCTGTCTGTTGGCAGGATTTGGTGACACGTCGAGCTTTAAAGGATTCAGTAGATCAGATTTTAAGAGGTGATTTGGATCTGGGATTTGTGTTGCAGCCAAACCTCTTAGTGATGCATTCATGTGCGCGTGGGAAAGTCCAACATGTGGGACTCTTTCTGGGCTGATGATGGGAGTTGGGTGATCCATCATGTGTCTTAAAGGTACCGGATGCTGCAGCTGGAACACTTATTTCACACAGTGATGTGTTGTGGATCTGTCACGGGAACTCGGATCAGTTCATCCGTAGTTTTTAGGAACAAGGAGGTTAACAGTGTCAAACGTCAGGTGTAATATGTCTCCTGTGGCGCTCGTACAGACGTTCGTGGTTCGTGGATGAATCCTGATGAAGTCGATCTTGTAACTCTTCGTATTTATATTTGTGAATTTAAAAAACGTGCAATCTACAAAATTACGTTTCCATACAACTAAACTCCACGCTCAATTACGTTCCGAGCGTGTTAAGGTCAGTAAAACCTCCTGGTATGAAGTCTGACTGTTGTGTGTTTGAAGCTACGCACGTAAATTAAATCCGTATTGACTTTAGGTTAACTCGATCGCCGGTCTCCTGGGTGTGTTTGACCTCGCGCTGACTTTGAAGCGTATTTGTGATCCGTCAGAAACAGACGCACAAAATACGTTTCCCTCAAAAACGTAATTGACGATGCAGATTTGGTCATTTTTAGGAGACCGAGCTGCAATCTGAGAGGAAGAAAAACAATGTTGTAACGGTGTCAACCTTCGTAACGGAGTTCTTGTCCTGTTCTTAGATCTCCAATTCCACTTTGTTGTCCAAGTGTTGGATAAAAGTTCTCGTCCTGTTAAAACTGTAACGGAAGTGAATCAACATTTATTTAAAAAATAAATAAGAAATGAGTGGTTCCTCCTCCTCCTCCTCCTCCTCCTCCTCCTCCTGCTCTGTCCCCGCTGACCTCTCCACCCTTTATACTTTTGTTTTCTTTACCCTCCCCCTCTCTCTTTCACATCATCCTCCCCTCCCCCCTCTCTCTCCCTCTCAATTCAGTCCCTCCATCATTGTTCACCGCACACACACACACACACACACACACACACACACACACACACACACACACACACACACACACACACACACACACACCAGTTTCTGGGAAAGAGCAGCTTGTGATTGATCTTGAATCACACAGTTGGAAGTAAAAAGAATCCTCCTGTTTATTTTTCTTCCTCTTTTCTCTGGTTGAACCTAAAAGAAGCTTCATCTTCTTCTTCTTCTTCACCAGCAGCCAGATGCATGATCCCCCACAAACACACACACACACACCCTCCCCGGCTCCCTCCTGCTACATCCCACCCTCGCCACGTTGCCACGGCAACATGTCGGCCTGCCCTCTCCTCCAGATCAGCTCCTTTTGTTGAGACGTTAAAACACATTTTCCAATTTTCTTCCAAGACGCTCACAGGCGGCGGTCAGTCGGTCACCAAATACTGTAAATGTGTGTGTGTGTGTGTGTGTGTGTGTGTGTGTGTGTGTGTGTGTGTGTGTGTGTGTGTGTGTGTGTGTGTGTGTGTGTGTGTGTATGTGTGTGTAATGCTGCTCACTATATACTCAATGCTGTTGCAGGATATAAATACAGACGCAGAGTAAAGACGTTGTTTCTTTACATTTACTAGTTTTTTTATTCTTTCTGTCTCGAGTGCATCTTGATCTTGTGGGTGTTTCTGTTGCATCCATCACGGTTGACATCTTTAATTTTTAATTGAATGGATGGTTTGCTAATTTAAGGATGAATTGTAATTACTTTACGTTCCCCTTGACTCACCAGCAAGTGTTTCACTCATTCATGGGTTGAAGCACAATTCTTGTTCAGGCATTCATAGTTTCCAGAGGATGAACCCAACGGACTTTGGAGATCCGTCAAGCCAAACGTTTAATTTGTCTAATACTTTATGACCTTACGTACCTGCAAAACTAATAACACAACTAAATGAGTATGTTTGTTGTGTCATTTAAGATGAGACGATAATTTAATTATAGAAGAAACGTATTTGTGAAACGTCAAAAACAAAAGTAAGTGACAAAAAATCGATTAATGCAGATAATTAGGTTTTATATTTCAGTTTGGATGTAGTTTAATTTATAGGTGTCACAAAATTAATCTACAACAATTTGTGATTCATTATTTAATTAATATATAATGTTTATGCAAATTAGCAAAAAAAAAGCTGTTTTTCTCTGTTTTAAATGCGTCAACACGAACAACAATGATGTTTATTTTTCTAAACTTTCTGACTTTTTATACTCCAAACAAATAATGGTTTAAATACAAGAACAATTTGCAAAATTATTAATAATAAAAGACGTCGTTAGTTGTAGCTGTAGTGAAATCATTATGTGTTTACTTGTCCTGGTTGATTTCTGACAAAATGTCAAACTGTGACGTTTTTAAATCCCTTGCATTCCTTTATTATTCATGTCCCTTCAGTAGCCGTGCATTTATAGAGCGGGATGTGTGCAGATCATAGTACAGCACCAGCATCAGCTCCCTGTGGATTCACTCTTCATTAGCATCGTTATGTAACACGCAGACCTCTCCACAATAACTGGGACTCCTGAGAAAAAGTGTGCCAACAATGTCTGCGAGGAAAGACATGAAATAGACTCCGACCTCCTGTTTCTTCGGCTCGTGTGTGAAAACATCACTGTCTGATATCATGAGATCCTCCTCCTCCTTCATCATCATCATGTATAATAAATGATAAAAGGTTTTGAAGCAGCCTATCATCATCTCGAGCGCTATAATTAGGACAGCAGATTCATTATAAACTTTAAAATGAGGAAATCAGAAGTCACCTGATAACATCAAACAGTGATCAGAACATCAGTCCATCAGCTGAGTCTGTAAACAGGAAATGGAGTTGTGAATAAACAGGCTGTTGACCAGGTTCGTCTCTGCAAACACTGCAGTATTGATTTCTTCTCTGCCTTTTATCTTCCAACTGCAGCTGGAGGAAAACAGCAGCTGTCTGTCCGAATGTTCTCTCCAACGAAACAGATCACACAAGGTTTTCACTGATACGAGCGTTTTGAAGATGGTTTAAAAAAGAAGCTGCCAGCAGCTGATATTCTCTGCCAGATATTCAAGATCTGCTTATTTCAGAATGTTGTTTGTTTGATGAACTCGTCTCTTCCACTTAAAAACAGCTCGTGGTTGTGCAAACGAGACGACTCTCGGCAAGCAAAGATGGAAGCACGATGCTGTCGCAGTACCGCAAAATCTTTCAGGGTTTCATTAACTTCTACACATGTGCAGCGGCGCGAACGGCAGCTAAACGTCTGTTGGTGTTTGTATTAAACAAACAAGATCCAACGTGTTTCCTCAAACCAACTCCGAAAAAATGACGACGAGGTCTCAAGGAAAACTTATTTTCCCCGGAAACATTTGGCATTCGTCGAATACGTTGGCCATTCGCTTATATATATTCGCTTATCGCCTATATGTTAATTTTCAAAGGCGCCAGCACATGTTACTGCCATACGGAACAGTGTGACAGGGCCTTTAGTTAAATACGAACGTTACGCTAGCAAGATTCAAAGTCAATAACGTTGCGTATCTCCTGTTTGATTGAAGTCTCCCGGTGTTTGTACCGTTTCTCTTTTTTACTTTTAATTTCTCTTATTTTCAGCTGCATCGGAATAGATCATATTCTCCCAAAAAAAGTACAAAAACATGTTGAAGTTACTCATTTATGCAATTAGATGTTAGCTTGTTAAATTGTAAACGGAGGTCATGGTAACTCAATGGAACATGTGTCCATTATCAGGGATTAATGGACACCCTGCAGCCAATCAGAATCGAGTATCCACTCTGTTTTATAAATAGGCCTATATACATTTATTCACTCACGTTTAAATGCATGTGATGTCTCGGGTGGAGAGAAACTTCATCTCTCTGCTTTCTTGCCTCTCAGCCCCGTTGGCAGTATTTTAATAACTTAGAGGCTGCAGTTTAATTGGTGTGACCTTCCCGCTCCGTTTGAATCTCTAACAGGCTGTGTTACCTTTGATACCTCACATACTGTATAAATGTTTTACCGTCTCTTTCTTTTATCTGACAAACCTGCTGTTTTCTGCTACACCTAGGAAATGAATATCAGCTAGGAAGACCTATTAATTATAAAACGGTATATTTTGGCTGTTCCCACAGTCTATGTGCTGACACACCTTATCCTTGTTGTGCTCTGATTTGATTTGCTCTAATTATGTTCACCTTATGTGCACCTGGCACTATTTAAACACGGTGAACTGGTGTTCACTGAGAAAGGCATCAACTGCAACACTTGTAGGTAGAGACGTCAAAAGATAAGAGTGGACAGAGTAAATGTTATGTTTATATATATAAATATATATATATATATATATATATATATATACACATTTACTTCTGGTTCAGCTCTCTTTTCGTCACAACGGTGCGGTAAAGCGAATCTAATACCGCCCCCACTGCTCTGATTCTCTGGCCAATCTCTCGCTCCATCGTGCCCTCACTCGCGAACAAGACCCCGAGGTACTTGAACTACTTCATTCCCTACCCGGAGTAGGCAACCCACCGGTTTCCTGTTGAGAGCCATGGCCTCAGATTTTGAGGTGCTGATCCTCATCCCAACCGCTGCACACTCGGCTGCGAACCGATCCAGTGACTACTGAAGGTCACAGACCGATGACGCCATCAGGACCACATCATCTGCAAAGAGCAGCGATGAGATCCTCAGGCCACCAAACTGCAACCCCTCTCCTCCACGACTACGCCTCGATATCCTGTCCATGAAAATTACAAAAAGGATTGGTGACAAAGCGCAGCCCTGGCGGAGGCCATCATTCACTGGAAACGAGTCCGACTTACTGCTGAGTATCCGGACACAACTCTCGCTTTGGGCGTACAGGGATTGGATGGCCCTCAGAAGTGACCCCCTCACCCCATACTCCCAAAGCACCTCCCACAGTATCACCCAGGGACCCGGTCATACGCCTTCTCCAGATCCACAAAACACATGTAGACCGGTTGGGCGTACTCCCAGGCCCCCTCCAGGATCCTTGCAAGAGTGAAGAGTTGGTCCGTTGTTCCACAACCAGGACGGAATCCGCATTGTTCCTCTTCAATCAGAGGTTCGACTACCGGCCGAATCCTCCTTTCCATCACCTTGGAATAGACTTTACCGGGGAGGCTGAGAAGTGTGATAGCCCTGTAGTTGGCACACAGTCTTCAGGAGTTCCTCAAAGTGCTCCTTCCACCGCCCGATAACCTTCTCAGTCGAAGTCAGCATGGTCCCACCCTTGCTGTAGACAGCTTGGATGGTTCCCCACTTCCCCCTCCTGAGGTTCCAGACGGTTTTCCAGAAACACCTTGTTGCCGACCAAAAATCCTTCTCCATAGCTTCTCCGAACCTCTCCCACACTCGCTGCTTTGCCTCTGCCACGGCAGGGTGCTCTGGTACCACGTACACTTATGAGCATCCTTATGTTCGAACATGGTGTTTGTTATGGCCATTCCATGACTAGCACAGAAGTCCAACAGCAAATGACCATTCGGGTTTAGATCGTTCCTCCCAATCACGCCTCTCCAGGTGTCTCGATCGTTTCCCACGTGCACGTTAAAGTCTCCCAGCAAGACTACGTAGTCCCCTACTGGAGCTCCCTGCAGGGCTCCATTCAGGGTCTCGAAGAAGGCCGAATACTCCGAACTGCGCTTTGGGGCATAGGCACAAACAACAGTCAGAGTTTTCCCCCCCATAACCCGAAGGCGTAGGGAGGCGACCCTCTCGTCCACCGGGGTGAACTCCAACGTAGCGGTACTCAGCCGGGGGCTAGTGAGTATCCCCACCCCGGCCCGACGCCTCACACCTTGGGCAACTCCGGAGAAGAATAGAGTCCAACCCCTATCCAGGAGTACGGTTCCAGAGCCAAGACTGTGCGTAGAAGTAAGCCCCACCAGATCCAACTGGTAGCGCTCCACCTCCCGCACTAGTTCCGGCTCCTTCCCCCACAGAGAGGTGACGTTCCACGTCCCCAGAGCCAGCGCACCCGACCCCAGCGGTTCTTCCTGTGAGTGGTGGTCCCACAGGATGGATGGATGGATGGGAGGCACCACGTAGCTTCTTCGGGCTGTGCCCGACCGGGCTCCGTGGCAAACCCGGCCACCAGGCGCTCGCTGTCGGGCCCTCCCTCTGGACCCTGCCCGGGCTTCCTCCGGGCAGGGTCTCTCCTTCTCTTTCCCTTTTTTTCATGAGGTCGTTTTGAACCATTCTTAGTCTGGCCCCTCGCCTGAGACCAATTTGCCTTGGGAGACCCTACCAGGAGCACAAGGCTCCAGACAACACAGCTCTCAGGTTCATAGGGACACACAAACCTCTCCACCACGGTAAGGTGATGGTTCCTGGAGAGGTATATAGAAACATAAGAAACATAAATGATTAGAGCATGACTCTAGAGAAAAAGGGAATAGGTCTGATTAGTTAAAAGGTTTGGCAGTAAAGGGGAGATGAAAATGTATTGACAGGATGTGGAGTCATCGGCAGGAAGAGGAACACTGATTGGATAAAAAGCTCCAGAGACATAAGAGATCCGAGGTTGAACTTAAAGGTTACATTTATCAGTAAATCTGCTTCGTCTTTCACTTTGTTTTTTGTGAGCAGAATTGCAGCGTGGTTGAGAATGTCAGTGAAGTGAAGCAGCACATGCTGTCTGCCTTCTGTCACATCCTGTAAGATTTACCCCTTTTATTCACTTCAGCATTAGCTCCAGTCAGACGTCTTCTCATAAAGGTGTTTTGTGTAAAGAGCAAGCCGGCAGCAAAACAATGTCGTCACTCCAGGCTACACTTTACATCCTAAAGAGAAGGAAAAGCACTTGAAAGGATTCAGAACGTACTTTTTGTTCTCCCCCTTTTTCACTGGAGGACACATTTACTCATCCTTCTGTGGATCAGAAGTGACAGCAGCGGAGAGAGCTCATCAACCTGATGTGCTGCACAAAGACGGAGACGCAGAGAAGATGTATGACCACAACCCCGACACACGTAGAGGGGTGGACGATGCACGTCAGATGTTGTAACATCAGCTGCTCGTTGGCACAGTTCTCTCTCTCTTAAATGTTGGATGTTACAGCATTTGTTCTCAAAAACTGGGGTTTATGGTCTTTTTCTTTTTTTATAGATATATAAAACTGAGATAAGCAGCAAATCCTCACATGTAAGGACACTAAAGTCCTGCGTGGGAGAATAAAGTAGTTTGAAAAGGTAGTGGGCTAACACACACGTCTGCAAAATATTAATGAGTGATGGAATTTAAGTCAGTTTTAAAATCTGCTTTTTATTGCATTTCAAGTTTTTCTGTGAGTAAACCATCAATAAATATATATCTATATCTATATATAATTTTATATTATATATATATATATAATATATATATATATATATATATATATATATATATATATATAAGATATATATATATTAGTATATATATTATAATATATATATATATATATATATATATATATATAATATATATATATAATATATATTATAATATAATATATTATATATATATATAATTATAATTAATAATATATATTATATATATTATATATGTATACAGTATATATATGTGATATATATACATATATATATTATATTTCTGTATATAATAATATTGTGTATAATATATATATATATACCATATAATATATATACTGAATTATATATCTATATATATATATATATATATATATATATATATATATCATATATATATACAGTATATAATATATAATAATTTTGCACAGAAATTTAATTTTACATTCTTCTGACAAACAGAATGACCAGATAGAAATATGAATTGTCACGTTGATAAATATTAATAGTCACATTTACAATCCTCTTCACTGATTTCCCCAGGCCGGTCCTCGCCTCTTTCTGCAAGATAAAGTCTCACTGAGGGGACGATACATCTGCTCCCCGTGGGGGAACATCCTTCCTCTCGCTGCTGCCTCAGCTCCCATTTGATAAAGTAAATAATAAATGAGCAGCCGGGGACTCACAGGTTACAGCTCTGTACAGGTTCAGCCATTAGAAACACTTCACAGCCTCACTCCATCTTCCTCAGGGTGCAACGTGAGTGCTGTGTGGAGGTCTTCTTCTCCTTGGTATTATTATCATTCTATCTTATTATTCTTCTTATTCTGTCTTGAAGAGGAGGAGGAGAAGGAGGAAGAGGGGAGGAGGATTCTTTTGTATTAATTTCTTATATTCTTAGTCTCTTAATTATGTATGCATTCTCATTTTCTTATTATTCTTGCTCATTTATTATCTTTATTCGTCTATTTCATCTTCTCTTCGATCTTCTTCTTCTTCTCTCTCTTCTTCTTCTCCTTCTTCTTCTTTTCTTCTTATTCTTCTTCTTCTTCTTCTTCTTCTTCTCTTCTTCTTCTTCTTCTTCGTCCTTCTTCTTCTTCTTCTGCTTCTCTTTTTTCTCTTCTTCTCACTTCTTCTTCTTTTCTTCTCCTGCTGCTGCTGCTGCCTGCAGTTTTCCCTGAGATGTATTTCCTTGTGTTGTGTTGTCTTCGTGCAGGAATATGTGTTGGAATATTATTACAGTTAATTGTTTATTGGTCTGAATCATGACGATGGTTGTTTCTGTAGATGCTGACTCACTCTCTAATATGCAGTTAGTCCATCGCTCCTAATGCACTGCAGGCTGATTAGTGTTAGTCCAACAAAAGAGCGAAGAAGTCTGCGTAGGGAGGAGGTCGGGGGGGATCAGTCCACTGCTCGTGAACCAGAATAGTTATTTTATATTATATTACATATCTGAGTTGCTTCCTGTGAAGATGGAAGTTTGTTTTGAACAGACTCTGCATGTTGTCGTAGGAAAAACGCACAATAAAAAGATACCGTGTTGTTTTTTGTCCAAAGCAAACAAAGCTCTCCCCCCCCTGCTCATCTGAAGCTCACGACATGTTTCCCAAAATGTCGAACTATTCCCTCACGACAAACATTCAAACGCTCAGTTTGTCCTCTGCAGCTCCTGCTGATGCTTATTCAGGCAACCAGTCCGTCAGCACTGGAATCAAAATGTCAAAACGGCTCGGAGCAAAGCTCGTCGCGTGTGTGTGTGTTTATCTGTCAGAAGGTCGCATGGAGTATCCTTGAGCTGGACTCACTGCCTCAGGAGACGCAGCTTTGAATCCAAACATTTGAGTGAGAAGCAGCTGACGATTGGCTGACTTCATCTGTTCTCCGGCCTCGGGGCGGATATGGACGTGTCACATGTCGTTAGCGCTGAGTGTCTGCACGAACAGACTCGGAGTTTAACCTGCAGTGTTGGTGGCAGCCTGACTGTCTGTGTCGCCTCTGGATCTCTGAGCTTTTTTATAACAGCAGCGACATATGAGACGCTGCACTGACGCCACGTTCGAGGCACGCGGGACAGAAGGGAGTCGTGGAAAGAGTTCACACATCCGACAGCCCAAGATGGCTGCCGTCAGCGTGACACGCGGCAAGCTTAATTAACACGATGAGGGAACGTTGTTTGTGAGCGTCGCTTGTGTGAGTTTGTCCAGTTTTTCTGGATTTTCACTGAAAAATCTGTGGACAACAGGAATTTTATTCATATTTTTATGCAAATTTAATATTTTCACACATCAGAAATCAAATTATTATTATTTATTTTTTACCTTTATTTAACCAGGAAGTCGCTTGAGATAAAAAAAATCTCCTTTTCCAATGGAGACCTGGTCAAGACAGCATGCAAGGCTACAAGAATTCTGAAATATAGCACGACAAAAACACACATGGAACAATAAATAATGAGCGTGTTGCACACAGACAAGAATATATATATATATATATATATATATATATATATAGACCAATGCTGCACAATAACTATAAATCAAAGTATCTCACTCGGACGTTAACGAGATTACAAAACAGAATGTTTTTTGGCAGCATAAATATTTAAACCCTCACTAAACATGATAACATGCAGTTATTTCTACTGGATACATGTTTAACTTTTGTAACGTCACATGATCCTCACACTTTAAATCCTGTATCAAGCGACCACAACTATTCACCCTGACGTAGTGACTCCTCATCTTGTCCCTCTTCCTCCGTGTAAAACATTAAAGTCATTAGTGTAATTACTGTAGAAGGAGAACAAAAGACCATCACCAACCAGATTGGCGGCGTCTTTGTGAACGCTGTGGCTGCAGGTCACATTCACAGGGAATTACTTGGTGTCACAAAGCAGGAGGTGGGCGCTGTGTTTCTGCAGCGAGGCAAGCTTTGAAGGGAAAATCATTTCTAACGTGTTGATGCTCCTCAGTGCCGCCGCAGGCTCCCAGGAGCGGGAGGCGAGGCGTGAAGCGACGGGGTTTATGGGAGATTTGGAGAAGAATACGAAATGCATGTAAACTGATTGTGTTTTTTTAGAAACGACTGCTCGGTTCCGCACGTCGTCCTGTTGCTGTTGACCGACTTCTCTCCTCCTGTCACCTTTCATTCCCTTCGACCTTTTGTAGCTCGACACACAGCGACCTGCAGCGAGACGCAAACACGTCCCCACATCTGTCACTTGTTTCAGATCGACATTTACCTGCAGCAGACGAGCACCAAAGGAAATGCAGAAGTGGTTTTGAGAGGCTGGTTTCTGGAATTCATTTTGCTCCTAATCCTCCATCTTTTCCTCACTCTAACCAAGTGCTTTGTCCTTCCCCCGTCTTCTTCTCCAGGGGAACCTTTTTAATCTGACCTGTAATAAGACAAAGCTGTGAAGAGATCATTTAAAATCTCCTCCTCCCTTCCTGCTCCTCCTTCAGTCCCTCTTGGATTTCCTTTACTTTGTAATATTCTCTCTGCAGCGTGCTCCACCTTTGTTTGAACACTTTCTCTTTACACCTTCTTCCCTTTTTCTTCACCCGGGGGAGAGCAGATCAATCCTTCAGCTCCGGATTCTTCCTCCTCCTCCTTTAGTCCCCCCGGTGCAGCAGAAGCCCTGCAGCTCATATCCTGTGTTTCATGTATAATGCAGCCGGTCTCTTCATCAAAGTGTAAATGTGTGTCAGAGCAGAGGGCAGGCCAGAGGTTCAGAGTCAGAAGGGGGGGTCTGTCCCTTTATTACCACGACTGACTGTTTTGCACCATTATTCAGTATTTTTAAGTGGATTTTTGGGTTTCATTAACAACCATTTATTTATAAACAATATAATATATTGATAAAAATAAATCATATATATATATATATATATATATATTATTATAAAGAAATAATATACATATAAATATATATATATATATTATATATATATAGATATTATATAATATATATATATTATATCCTATATATATATATATATATATATTATAATATAGTATAATATATGATATATATATAATATATATATATATATATATATATATATAAAATATATATATATATATTATATAATATATATATATATATATAAATATAATATATATATATATTATATTTATATATATATTATATATATAATATATATATTTATATATATATATATATATTATAAAATATATATATTATATTTATATATATATATTATATATATAATATCTATATTTATATATATATATATATTATATAATACATAATATATATATTATATAATATATATATATATATTATATAATATATAATTATGTATTATATATAAATATAATATATATATATACCTTTGCATTGGGATGTAAAATCTGTTTTCTGAAACGTTGATCCTTTATAAGTTGTTTTAGTTTTAAACTGGGAACATGAATAATAATAATAATACATCTATATATTGTGTACAACGAATGCACAAGTGGGAAACTTTGGCAAACGTTTATAAATTTGCCAGATCTTTATATTTATTGCACAAAATTGAAAAATCCAAAATCCATCGTGCAGCTGTGCAATAAGAAGCTTTCTCAGACAGCGGTCTCTGCACAACACACACCACGTGTTGACACATGCTTAAGATGGAACAACATAGACTTGAAGAGTAAAATATTTGCTTTGCACTTTAGTGACACACATACAATGTGGGCCATCGTTCAGCCTGCAGGAGGAGACACACAGAGAGGGATACGTCTCGTGTACATGTGGAAATGTTGGCACTGGAGGAAAGCTCAGGAAGGATTTATGCTTCTGGAACATCTGCATCAATGTCACAGAAACACAAGGAAGCTTGTACATGTGGCAGCTTCAGAGCACCTACATGCTCTCTGGATCTTTCATGTAAAGATGGCCGAGGATGTGCAGTTCAGCCAACTCATGACTCACACACACACACACACACACACACACACGCACACACACACACACACACACACGCTTACAGTGGAGTGTAATTATCATAATTGTGTGCAGCGTTCGGGGAAACACTGCATCAGGCTCCACACACTAACCTGGATGAACATGGGCTCGTTTCCCTCCGGCGTTGTATCTGCGGTGACTCCAAAATGGACGGCATCATTTCCTATTGACGATGAGATTACAGCCCATTTACAAAAAAACTAATCTAATGGAAAGGGACAGGAAACAAGAAATAAGACAGTTACTTGTGATAAAGCACAGAGAGGTTGTGATTAGTAGTTTCCATGAGACAGTGATTGTCATATAGTGGGTGTAATGCGTGGATATATATCTGCCTGTGTTTACACATGTTGCTTTCTTTATTCTTCCTACAGGACAGTTATCCTGCCAGATTTGGAGGAATCCACTTTGTGAACCAGCCCTGGTACATCCACGCTCTGTACACCGTGATCCGACCCTTCCTCAAAGACAAGACAAGGAAGAGGGTCAGAACATGTTTCATTCATGACATCAAAGCAGCCGTAATCCACGTTTTAATATTAAAGGCTTGAACTGGTGAACATATCCGAGTACTTAGCAGCTGAAGAGACAGATGTTTCCAGAGACCAGAAACTAAACTCTAACGAGTGAATATTGGATTTACTGGATCTGTTGAACAGTTTGGCCAAAAGAAATGTTTCTATATTGTTAATTATTACGTTTTTTATCAAAAGCAAGTGGCAGAATTCCAACAGAGTTGTTTTGTTCTCTATATTTTGATACATTTCTGGCAGATTTAACTGCATTTTCTTTAAAATGACAGTCATTTAGTTAGATTTCTTTCTCAGACTGTGATAATTCATTACAGACTCATATAGACGCTACCTGAAGCTAAACTCCCGGCTAATATATTATACTTTACATTATTGCTATAAAGATGCATTAGGGAACATGGATGTTGGAGCTCTCCAGCCGTCTGACCGTCTGTATCTTTCCCCTTGTGCAGATCTTCATGCACGGCAACAACCTGAACAGCCTCCACCTGCTCATCCATCCGGAGATCTTGCCGTCGGAGCTCGGCGGGATGATGCCGCCGTACGATATGGGCACGTGGGCGCGGGCGCTGCTGGACCACGCCTACGACGAGGAGACCGACTACTGTCCGGAGTCCTACACCCTGTCAGTACAAGACCTGGAGAGAGACCTGGACAAGAACCTGTCCCCGAAGACCATGAAGAGGTCAGCTCCATTTATGTTCCCCGAAAACATTCCCTGGTTATTGAAACACGCAGGTTTCAAAGTCAAGTGATGCATGAAGGAAGTTGCTGAACACAAGTGTAATTTCCTGCTTGTTTTGCAGGAACTTGCAGTTTGTCTGGATACAAATGTGAATTAAAGATACAGTGACCTCCTGATAGGGTTACCTGCAGTATGCATCAACAGAACGTCAATAACATGTCAAAGTAACTGTGTTATCTTTGAATAATTAGTGTCTTGACCGAGAGGATCTTCTATATATCTGACTATATATGAACAATAGTGGACGTTTTCTTTAGGGTTTTGCTCATAGTGGCGAAATAAAATCAAAATAGATCGAATATAAACAATACAGGAAGCAACAATAACTGTACACTAATAAAAGGTAAAGAAACAGTAAATAATAAAACCCTATTTTATGAAATTTATATTTATTTATTTATATTTTTGTTGACATTAAAAGACATTTAATATTTTAGCATTTGTTGATATTAAATATTGTCACTAAATCTTCACATATTAGAATTTTAACATTTAACTAATAGATATCACTTGAAACTTCCCCATTTGATTACTTATACTTAGACTATTATCTTTTGTATTACAAGTGTTCTGAAATGTTATGTTTGAATATGCAAATGAGGCGTTATCTAACGCTAACATTTCCACAGGTGCAAACAAATACAGTGTAGTTTAAACCAACTACTTCGCACTGATCTGAAAGACGACACGTTATGGAAAAGTGTAATAAAACAATGTTTCTGTCTGTAGTGTCATCAAAGGTAAATCAGTTCCCGGCCTTGAAAAACGAATATTTTCGGACTTTAAAAAGCCGGCACTGTGTGAACTACAGCACATGTCATCAGAGTATCACCCCCCCTACAGGGCGCCGTGCAGCAGAGGCTCATGCGTGCCAGGATTTCCATTTTTTATTTTTATTTCTTTACATTCTCACAGTAAATATGATTTATTTACTGAGATTAAACATTTGACTGAGTAAAATATATATATATATATAAAATATACATTTAAAAACCGTACTGCATAAACTTAATTTTCTGAATAAATATTTTACAGAAACATGCAGTTGTGCAACAGACCGGTTCCTTCACAGATCCAAAATCTTGTATATTATATCCAATAAAATGTACTTTTCTTGAGTATTTCCCTTTTACCCTACTTTATAGTTTCACTCCTCTACATTGAGAGGCAAATAATAAACTTTTACTACATTTATTTGACAGATCTGGTCACTAGTTAGTTTGCAAATTCATATTATTAATACAAAATCTAATAAAATATGATGTATTATTCTCATTAGTAAGATACCCAGCGGTATGCAAAGTATTTAAAATTAGCCATTTTTATTTAGAGAAAAAAGAGTAAATCCATCGTAATCAGTATCGAGAGATAAAAAGTTGGATCGTTGCATTTCTAATAATTAGACCTCATCTAAAAATCATGCAGCAAATAAAACATTGCTCTGATCCCCTCGTGTCGTGTTTCCTTGCAGGTCTCAGTCTGTGGTGGAACCAGGCGTCCTGAAACGACCTGACAAAGTGAAGAGTGAAGAAGACAACATGCAGCCGCTGCTCTCGCTGGACTAATCCACACCTTCAGCTCGAAAGCATAACCAATATTTACACACACTAACACACTGACTTACTCGTGCACCTACTGTCAGCGCCCTGAACACACCTTCCTGCAGAACGTGCTGCTGCTGCACCGGAGGAAAACTCGAAATGAGCAGACGAGAGACAAGAAGGACGTTTCCTCGCACCGCAGAGCTCCTGGTGGCGGTCTAAATGTTTATTTATTTAGTTATTTGTCAAGTGCCAATTCCAAAAAACAAAAAAACTGTAAATTAACGTCTTTCAACGATCCAGCCCCCGCAGTGTGGAGCAGGGAAGGAAAACAAAGAGAGCTGTGAAGATGCCGCACACGTGTGACGACAGTGTTTGTATGATACAGTATATGGGTGATGGGAGAAGAACCTCACACTTCAACGAGGGCTTGGGGCCACAGTTCCCGAGCTGCAGTTTCTTTCTTCTTCTTTGTACAGTAATTTGAAGAAGAAGAAGAAGAAGAAGAAGAAGAAGAAGACAAGCCTGTTCAACCTCCTGGACACAAAACTGGCAGACAGGCAGCCACTGGGTTTACTGGGAGGTTACTAGGATGTTACTAGGACGTTACTAGGACGTTACTAGGACATTACTGGGAGGTTACTAGGAGGTTACTAGAAGATTACTGGGACATTACTAGGAGGTTACTAGGACATTACTAGGAGGTTACTAGGAGGTTACTGGGACATTACTAGGAGGTTACTGGGAGGTTACTGGGACGTCACTAGGACGTTACTGGGAGGTTACTGGGACGTTACTAGGATGTTACTAGGAGGTTACTGGGAGGTTACTGGGACGTTACTGGGACGTTACTAGGACGTCACTAGGACGTTACTGGGAGGTTACTGGGACGTTACTGGGACGTTACTAGGAGGTTACTAGGAGGTTATGGGCGTCTTTCCTGCGAACATAATGTCTGAACTATCGGTGTCGCTCCCGTTATCTTCTGGAAAAGCAAACCCCCCTTTACGGTACGAGTCGGCTCGTGTTTTTGTTCCTGTTTCTGACCCACATGTCACAGAACACGATATTTCTTCTGCGAACAGGATACAAAGCTGCAGAAATCTTTTTCTTAAAAATGACTCACATCGTCACTTTTGGCTGAAGATGACCAAAAGATATATTTTGAGAATTTAAAAGTTAGGATGTGAAGCCAGACGAATAAATAAGCCTAAATTGAGTTTTTATAAGCGCAGCGACGGGGCAAACGTATCTTCTCCTGCGACTCTGTGACACGTTCTCATTCTGGCCAAACATTACCACAGTATTAGTTTTTGAACGCGTCAGTATTATAAGATTCAAAGACACGTTTAAAGATCTTCACTGTTATCTTTTGCATGTTTTACTAAGAATCACTCCTGCTTGTTTGCATAGCTTCAGTCCATTATTGGTGTTTCATAAAGAAGCTTAAAGCTTTTTAAATCAGTATTAGTTTATAATCTTAACTCAAGGTCCTCTTATGAACTTTTTCCTGAGCTTTCAACCACATCTCCCATTCAAATATTGACAGGTTTGATTGAAGGTCGATGTGATATCGTGGTAATTAACATTTTCTGCTGCCTTTGCCAGCGACTACACAAGGAGATGCTCTTCAGCAGCAGACGTTCAAGGTGTCCTGTTGAGTTTAAGACTATAGCAGCCCTATGCAGCAATGCTTTTATGAATGGGTGTTTTGTTTGTATCGGGCGTCGTGTTTCACAGTATTTAACTCGACAGTTGGCAAAGGTAACGCACACCAAGGCGTGAAAGTACACCAACAAATACAAAGACGTTTTACACTTTTAATTGGCTTCTCAAATGTTTTACAAGAAGAAAAAAGCACTCCACACTTTTGTTTTGACCTCGAGGAGACAGTCGAAGAAAACAGCACGGGGCACCTTGAAGTCTCAAATGTCCAAGCTTCCTGACGGCACCTGAACGCACCTGCAGACTAATTAAACTTGTTGGCAATAACGTAAACATTATTAAGTGTGCTTTAAGTGATTGCAGTATATCTTAGAAAAGTATTATTTTACATATTGAAATGACATTTAATTGTAATTACAGATGTTCCTTTATCTTCTGCACCTTTACATATTTAACACTATGTCTGTTCGCTCCACTCAGAGTTGTTTATGCTACACTGACTTCTCACAAACACCAGCTTCAGTGTTTGACATACTTTAGTTTCTTCCTATTCAACAATTCAATTTAGAGGCTTTTGTTGTGAAGTGCAAAACGTCTGTTGTCCGTGTGCGGCCAAACATAACAATAACAGCTTCTGTGTCACGTGACTCCATAAGGGCCCAAATAAATAAATAATTCCCAGGCTTCATGCGCCACTGAGCAACTTTCATCACTTTGTTCAGACTGTCAGCGTGTAACGAGCGTCGCTGGACAGTCGTAGAAGAATCGCACGAGTGACTTTACGTTAGATATCGTACGAACCGTTGTACGAGGATACTTTGCAATAAATCCTAGCGTTAACCACACTGTACGGCTTTGTGCATGCATGACTCCGACACAAAGACTTTGAACGGGATGACGTGCCGTCGGACATGTGGCACGACACATGCAGGAAGTCACCATCAGTTAGTGATCAATGGAGGAGACTTAAACCTGCAGAGAGAAGGTCAGATGGAGTCCAGCAACAATAATCAGAACGTGTCCCCTTTGTGCAGCAACACCAACAGTTACAGTGTGTGCAGTGCATCTGGTTTCGTGCGTCCTGCCTCAGACGGACTCCACCAACAAGTTGTTCTGACTTGTTAGTTCCCGTGTATTGAGAAGACATCATTGTTGCTTAAAACGGCTTTAAATGTTTCCAAAGCTTCATCGCTGAACATATTTTTGATTTTTCCAAGCGTGACCGCAAAACATATCTTCAATCCAAAACGTTATCAGCGTCCCTACAGATGCTCTGTACCTGTAATCTAATCTGCGTTGCCTCCCTGAGAACATCTTCAGGTCAACATTAACGGATTCTCTGCTTTCAGTCAGACGCTCTGGGGGAAATGTAGAACTGCCAGTTTTGTGCACATCAGAGAGAGACTGTAATAAACTGTGTGTCGAACGTGAAACCATAAAATGTTCATCAAGTGTTTTAGAATGTGCATTGGACATAGACACACACACACACACACACACACACACACAGACACACACACACACACACACACACACACACAGACACACACACACACACACACACACACACACACACACACACACACACAGAAGAGGTCACAAAATGCAGATTCAGTTGAGCTTTAGCAGCATGATGTCAGTCGAGGAAATGTGAAAACACTTAGTACCATAAACAAGAACACACACACACACACACACACACACACACACACACACAGCCACTGTAGATGCTTCCAGTTGTTAGGATACAAAGTTTACATTAATAAAACATCTGTATGCTGCTTGAATATGTCAGAAGTCTCACACAGCGCTCTGCAGGGTCACTGATTATTAAAGTTCTGCTGTGAAACGTGTCGTACGTAGAGGAAGTCAAACTCAGTACCACAGCTACAGACTCACATTCTATTACAAATATACTTTATCGGGCTTCACGACACATTTAAGATGTTTTATTTTAATGTTCTCCTCTCAGTATTTTATTAAACTTGCTATGGACCTTGTTTATTCCGCAGGTTACAGATTGGTGTATGTTGTAACAGAGTTATGAAGTTAGAATCTGTTTCTTATGTTTTAAAGAAGTTCAGCATTTTGAATGTTCTTTCTGTGTTGTTGTTACGTCTTTCCTGCTGACCAAAGTTCTGCTGAATGCATCTCGCACATGTTGTAACGGAGCAGTAATGACGTTTTGATGGTTTGAAACAGGAAGCCTTAGCTTATAGCTAACATGATATTTATTCAGCTGAACAACACAGACTGTTGTTCTCCCGCGCAGAACATCGCCTCACACGACGCGCAGACTTGTTCCTTCGTCTTCTGTTCAGTTTCACCTGCTTCACTTATAAATAAATGCGTCGTGCATGAGGAGGACAAATGTATCTGCAGTTTGTGAATGATGACGCTGTCGCTCGCTGATGGCTTCTGGGAAAACGGGGGCCCTGAACATTCAAATTCATACGCAAACAGCGTGATATCCTGAAACATTTATCGATCAAACATCGCCGGCTTTGAGCCTTCGTGACTTCGTGACGAATTGCTCAGCTGTTGCATTTTTATTTATTTATTAACAAACTGACTTTTCCACTTCAGAGCGTTAAAACTTATTTTTATGCATAAATTGAAAAAGTGCATAAAGCTGCATTAGACTGAAGCTTTCTCAGCTTCTTCAGTCTCCGACTCATGATCTGTTTTTGGATGTGCACGCTCTTTAACTGACGGAAATACAGTACTCAGAAATGTTTCATCACGCTGTTCATTTTGTCTTTATGTTAAGACAGTAATTCCCCCAGTAGATCCATGACTGTGCTAAATGTGCTCAGCAGACAGATTTGAAACATTAAATGAAAGATTGTCGAGGATTCAGTGATACATGAAGCTGGTGCTAACTGCAGTACATGCACCGTGTACATGGGTCAGTGTTTAAATGATCACATGAAGAGTTTTGTTCCAAAGTTCTTTACAGAAGTGCATCGTTATGGAATCAAACTCAAGCTTTGTGAATGTACTGTCTTTATAATTATGTATTTTCTTGGACTACCAAGATGAATTTCTCACTGACTAATGTTTGATTTGGCTCTTCCATCAAACAGACGCATCGCTTCTCATCTTTAAGTTTAAGTGCTTCGAGGATTTGGACGCTGGATGAACTTTTCTTTTTAATGATCCTGAACATGAATGCATATTATATTTATTTCCTTTTCATATCACTGTTTTTTGATTGTATAGTTACAGTAGGAGCTGTAGGGGAGACCAAACTCAAAACTGAATTGTGAAGTTATTATGGAAAGCCAGTATATTATAGGAGCAACCAAGTGTTCAGTTAGCAGGTGTTAAATGTATCAATGTCATCAGAGACAATTTGCTGAAATGCATCATGTACAACGAGCAAAAATAAATATGGACACACGTACATTTTCTCACATGTCTCTTATTTTTGTGTCTCAGCACTTGAAGTATTGCTCAGTATTTGGCAGCAGGAGTTGGAGCTCAAGATGTAATGACCTGCAGCTGCAGGGAATCAGGACGGCGACGAGGCAGGAGACACAGGACGCTGAGCTGGTTCCTGCAGGAGACACAGGACGCTGAGCTGGTTCCTGCAGGAGACACAGGACGCTGAGCTGGTTGCTGCAGGAGACACAGGACGCCGAGCTGGTTCCTGCAGGAGACACAGGACGCTGAGCTGGTTCCTGCAGGAGACACAGGACGCTGAGCTGGTTCCTGCAGGAGACACAGGACGCCGAGCTGGTTCCTGCAGGAGACACAGGACGCCGAGCTGGTTGCTGCAGGAGACACAGGACGCCGAGCTGGTTCCTGCAGGAGACACAGGACGCCGAGCTGGTTGCTGCAGGAGACACAGGACGCTTCACTATACTTTGCACTCAGTGAAACAAGCAGACGTGCTTCTTGAGCGCAGGACAGCCTCGCATAATATACATGTACGTGACATTTTAAAACCTGTTTCATAAATGTGGGAGATTATTAAACGAAAGCTCTTAAAATCGAAAAAATAAAAACAATTTGAAACCCAAAAATGACCTCAAGAGCAAGAATGTAATTCAACTAAAAGCAAACTGAAAGTGGAGCTGGTGTGCAGATCTTGTTTTGGGCACTGCTTAAGAAATTCTGTTTAAAAAAGTATTGAAGCAATTCAGAATCTTAAACTTTGATTTAAATCTGAATTCATTCTGAAAGATGATCTCGATAATGTTATATTATATTATTATATATATATTATTATATTATATTATTATAATGTTGCTTTCTTAGTTTCTCTACGTCCTTTGTCTTCGAGGAGAAACATACGTTTCATTTATTCATATGAGTATTTCTGCCCAGATTATGTTCATTAGAAATGTTTTATTTTACATAATCCAGATGGTTTTAACGGCTGCACGAAAACAGCTCCAGCTCAGCGTTTATACTTATTACTTATTGTCGGGAAATCAGATGAAAAACATTGACTTTAAATCTCTTATTGTTGCTTAAACATGAAGAATATAAATGTTTTCCAGGCAGCAACTACGTGTCCTTCAAACATATTCCACAAATTAATTAGGGCAGGTTTTAAATGTCCTTTTGTGTCCCCATAAAAAACAGTATTCTACTAGTTATTCCAGCTCGTAAGAAATATAAAGAAAGAGTAATGACCGCACACATTTCTGCAGATTTTAATTGAAATAAGACTCACAAAATGCACGTTGGATTGTATTCTACACCACAGCAGACAGCCTCCGCCCTTAAGAGCCTAAAAATGTCTCTTATGACATTAAATTGGCTCCTAAAACGTTTTAAAGCTGCGATTGAGTCCGCGTCATCACACATGCTGTCACCACTTAACATTATTGTCCACATTACAGTCCAAACAATCCTCATTTCTTCTGAGCACAGCAGCGTACACATTAATGTTCATCTCCTAAAGCTAACGAGGTGCAACAAATAGAATGAGTGTGTATGCAACACCTGCAGAGGGATGTTGCTCCTTTTAAACGACACCATCGTGCATATCACACAAGAGACATGAACAAAGTGATCCTTCTAAAACAACCAAACATCACATGAGTTAGTGGATCAAACATTTCCAAAGACAACGTGAATAAATCTCTTCCTCTCGCTCTTATTGCAACACACTCATCGTCATCATTTCCCGCTGCATTCTGCAGATTTCATTCACAAAAACAAGCCCTAGACATTCAGACACACAAGTCTTTAAAACATTTACTCTGAAACTGCAGCAGGTTCCTCCGGGGTGAGATCCTGTGTGGCACAATCTCACTCTGTCACTCTGTGCACCATCATCACTCTGTGCACCACCATCACTCTGTGCACCATCATCACTCTGTGCACCATCATCACTCTGTGCATCTGTGCACCATCATCACTCTGTGCACCACCATCACTCTGTGCATCTGTGCACCACCATCCCTCTGTGCACCATCATCCCTCTGTGCACCACCATCACTCTGTGCATCTGTGCACCACCATCCCTCTGTGCACCATCATCCCTCTGTGCACCACCATCACTCTGTGCATCTGTGCACCACCATCCCTCTGTGCACCATCATCCCTCTGTGCACCACCATCACTCTGTGCATCTGTGCACCATCATCCCTCTGTGCACCATCATCCCTCTGTGCACCACCATCACTCTGTGCATCTGTGCACCACCATCACTCTGTGCACCATCATCCCTCTGTGCACCACCATCACTCTGTGCACCATCACCATCACTCTGTGCACCATCACCATCACTCTGTGCACCACCATCACTCTGTGCACCATCATCACTCTGTGCACCACCATCACTCTGTCACGTTGGTGTCACATTAACTTAACAACAAATCATTTATTAGATCGTATTTCACTTGTTTTCTCTCGTGCTCAAAAGATAAATAACAAACAAGTCTCGTCAGATGTATGCTAACGCTACAATATGAATGTTTGAACGTTTAAAACACTGCATTGTTTACATGCAGCTCTGACAGAAGCTGTTCTCACTCCCAACGTCCCATACGGACGCTCGGTCAGGAGCCCTGCGCGTCAACGTATGAGACAGTTCCTGTGTTTTTTTGTCTTTACACTACATCCCAACTCTAAAGACACCAAAGGATCCCTCATGCGTCGGTATCAGACGGCGAGGGCCGTTGCAAAAGGTGTTTGACGCCCTGTAAACAGACGGGGTTGTGCATTTCTACATTTTGACGCATTTTACTTTCACCAACTGTTGCGAATGGGAGTTGTGTGAAATGAAAAGATATCGCAGAGCGTTTCAAAGCACGGCCGCTCTTTTATATAAATAAATCCGGGGATGTGAGCGACAAGTCAAGCTCTTAGTATGTCCAAAAACTCAGCTGCGAAACATTGCTCCACAGCGCCCCCGGTGGTCAGAAACTCCACAGGAATCCTTTAATGGCAAGTGGTCAGGTGGGTAAAGGTGTCCGGTCAAAGTTTTGACTTTTAGAGCATTACACTGTGTTGCACAAACACAAACATAATATGGTCTTAAAGGTTGTTTTCTTTGCTTCGAGTGCACAAACTGTAGCATTTCAAACGGCCCCCGTACAGAGACGGGCAGGAAGACTTAGCGTTACACAATCATATGTTGTTTACCGTCTCGTGAGATTAGATTACATTTAAAAACATAATTACATCCCACAGCTGCAGCTGTTTGGTGTAATTACTGTCTGTTAATATCAGCAGCTGCAGAACAGCTGACGCCCCCCCCCCCCCCAGCTCCACACTGGAATAAATCCTCCAACAACACCTGAAGTACAACGCCAGGTGCCCTCCAACCACCACACACACACACACACACACACGACACACACACACGGACACACACACACACGACACACGCACACACACACACACACGCACACACACACACACACACACACACACACACACACACACACACACACTCTTTAACCCCGAGTTTACTTCCTCAGGTTAAATATTCACACTAACCGCGAACAACGAGTGATTTTAAAGGTGCATTCAGAGAGAACACAAAACATTTTTCTCGTTTTATTGTGCAATTCGGGTTCGACAAATATCCAATGAGAAGGTCCACAGGGGCCAGAGGGGGCCTGTCAACATGTCAGACTTAAAGAATAACATGTTGATATCTACAGAACATTTGTAGATGAAAATAATAAAGCTATCAGTCAAAGTTTATTGTGCATCTTGTCTCTTTTTTGGCAAATGAATTGCATGAGTGTACCGCGTCCTGGCAGCAACATTACCGTGACAGGAACTCCACTTATTGTCGAGCAGCTGCAGGATGATTGCATTTCTTTTGCAGGAGTAGAAGCGTTTTTTATGCACCACTTAGATTAAATCTCAAACTGTTCGCTTCCACTCACATCTTCCCTCTGACTTTGTAACATTTGCATCACCTCTGAAATGCGGTTCAGTCTGAACACACCTTAAGACTTTTGAAGAAGTTGCGGACGGACCTGCAACGCTTGAGGATTAGTAAACCGCGGGCTAAAGCACGGGAGCCCCACGTTACTGCCACGCCTCAAACATCACAGTTAAATCGCTGCTCGAGTCCACAGGCCACACCTGAAGCTTCACCACTGCAGCCTCACTGCAAAAACATGGAGGAATTAGGATTAGCAGGATTGAGCCTCGTGCGAAAACGTCCTTTTGGTTCTCTGCAGTCGAGGTTTTCATTGAGTAAGGTAGCGAGGTAACATAAAACCCCACAATGCATCAGGCTTTGTAAACAAGCCGATGATGAACATGACATTTATCCACTGGAGCAGACGGCACAGTGTCTCTTTAATTGGTCACATCGAAGTCGTCCTGCGCAGACTTCCTGTCTCTGAGTACGTTAAAATAACAACGTAAAGACGCTCAACTTTAAACACTTTGAGGTCCCGTGTGATGACATATGCAGCAATATGGAGTATTAATTCTACTGCACTTCATTCATAAGAACAAAGCGGACTTTTGAGGTTTAAAGATTAGTTGATTAAATTGCCTTTAACATGTCAAAGTATCTCTGGAACTAATTCAATTTAAATGAAGTAAGTTCTGCAGTTTCATGAGCTCGCCTTCCTCTGTACACCGGCCGGATGTCAGGTCGCGTAAGAAGAAAATGTCTCGTGATTATTCATCGCTCAACAACGTTGAACACGTCAGAGACAGGGAGGCTGCTTGGATCACGTGTGGGAGCTCCTGGGATTTGAACATTTGCATATTAATCTGTTGCAGATGCAGGAAGGAATAAAAGATACAAGCTGTTGATAAAAACTCTCAAAGAAAAAAGTATTCAAGTAATATTTAATCCCATACAAAACTTTGTTTTGCTCATTTCTTAATCATTTCAGGATTTATTACCTTTTTATGCAAAATATTTTCCAAATTTGCACTTCTTATTACTTTTGCTTTATCAGTTTTGTATAAACTTGCATATTTGTGTTGCAAATGCCTAAAAGTGTGTTTAATTAAATAAAATAAGGTACCATAGAAAGCTTGACTACAAAAGTAAACTGAAAACCAACATGCCAAAGGTGTGTACGTTTATTTCAGCCTAAACTACAAACAAAAGCATTATGTACATTATTCTGAGTTTTTATATTCATATTCACATGAATGCTTCCTTATTTTTGGATGTTGGTGATATTACATCAAATCTAAGGCACAAGCGATGCGTGGCAGTGATGGCAAATATCAACAGGAACCCCAGGAGCTCGACCACATGGAGAGAAAATAAATACATATTTATATTAAAGACAAAATATTTCTGTCCCCTCTTATCTGTCTGAGGTTTCTCCTCAGACTTTAAGGATGTATAAGGCCCCCCCCCTGCTGGACGGGGAGACGCAGGAGATGAGGTGAGAGTTCAGGTTGCCCTATTGGCCCGACGCCCTCGCTGCTCTCTGCTGCTGCTCCAACATGGACCTGAGTGCTGGGGACATCATGGCGGGGGGCATGGCCGGGGTGAAAGGTCGCAAGGGGTACTGCGCATTTTTACCAGGGATGTAAATGCACTGGAAGTATCTCTGGCCTGGGGAGACAGCAAGATAACATACGATCACTTCAAATTAAAATAACGACGTCACTCCATTTTAATGTAATTCAAATGCATCATATTCTATAAGATCAGTGTATGTTTTTAGCTTTGTGACGATGCATAAATATACATTGTGCCTCTCTCTCCCTCCCCCCTTGTTTCCTCTCAGCTATCCGATGCATCCAATGCACTGACATTAAAATAAATGTCCAGCAACTCTCACCTGGTTTCTTCTTTTCTGTCGTGTTGTCATCAGTCTGGGTCTCTTCTGCAAGAGATGAGATAAAATACATTGTTATATAGTGTGTGTATGTGTGTGTGTGTGTGTGTGTGTATGTGTGTGTGTGTGTGTGTGTGTGTGTGTGTGTGTGTGTGTGTGTGTGTGTGTGTGTGTGTGTGTGTGTGTGTGTGTGTGTGTGTGTGTGAGTGTGAGAGGAGATAAAGGAGCACATGCATGTACAGTAAGTAGGAAAAAGAAAGGTGATGATCTTTGGAGTTTTTGTGCTCTTTCACTTTCATGTTAAAGTTTATATTTGTAAGAAATCAGCGACACCTCTTATATGTGTGTTTTAATGTTGGTGCTTGTTTTGTGCCAATTGTCATCAGTAACAGGAAACATTTAAATGTTTTTCTTCCCGCAATGACGGCCATATTATCTCACTTCCGATTTATATCTCAATACAGCGACAGTTGGGAGAATTCCAATGTCACTCTGATTTCTGCAGGAAGTCCTCTTCACACACTCTGCACGAAACCTTTTCTGTATCTAAGATCCAAAGCAGGTTGGTTTCATTATCAAGCATAAAACAGAGCGTTTGAATACATGTATGGTCGAGTCCATAAAGTAGTGACACCTCATAAATAAAAGCACATCTCAACAGACACATGGATGTTTGTCAGAAACCTACAACTTTGGAGCAGAGAAGTCATTTTTGATGAAACAGGAAATACCGTGTGAGACGTTAATATGAGGAAAGTGTGGAATCACTCGGGCAGTGGGGGAGTGTTGATACTCCACCGGATGACTCAATAAGAACTCAACACTAACACGCACGTTTAATGGGTTTTGCTTCATGGATTTAATCAATCCAGCTAAGGGTTATTGTTGCCGTATTCACCAAAGGCCGTAATCTCCTGTGATGACTCGAGGCGGCTCTGAAGGCCGGTAATCTCGTCTCAATCAGCTCATCCTATTCAATTCCAATCACTTACGTTGCTAATGTCGTTAAAGCAAATTCGTATTGAGTCAACCCGGGGAAAGACGGTGGAAAAGAACTGAATACCTTAAGCTTTACAGGAAGCCCTTTTTCCAATCTCTATGAACAACAAGCATACGGTGTAAAACATATCACAGTGTTCAAGTAGAGTTTCTTTTTTCATCTGAGATG
Source organism: Cottoperca gobio (assembly GCF_900634415.1). Classification (NCBI taxonomy): domain Eukaryota; kingdom Metazoa; phylum Chordata; class Actinopteri; order Perciformes; family Bovichtidae; genus Cottoperca; species Cottoperca gobio. The sequence goes on from NC_041378.1 coordinate 1,973,520, forward strand.
GTGGGAGAACAGCCGACCACCACCTTCCTGCCCTGCAGTAAACACACTTCTCCGACCTTTCCTGTCACCTAACCTCCCCCCCCCCCCCCCACTCATCAGCCTTGTCGTATAAAAACCAGCACATTTCCACTCGTTTCCAGCCAGATTGTCTAGTTAGCTTAAGTGCTGGCTTTTTTTTTCTGCCCGCCTCACTGCCTGCCTGCCCACCTGCCTGCCTGCCTGCCTGCCCACCTGCACACCTGCCTGCCCGCCTGCCTGCCTGCCTGCCTGCCTGCCTGCCTGCCTGCCTGCCTGCCCACCTGCCTGCCTGCCTGCCTGCCCACCTGCACACCTGCCTGCCCGCCTGCCTGCCTGCCTGCCTGCCTGCCTGCCCACCTGCCTGCCTGCCTGCCCACCTGCCTGCCTGCCTGCCTGCCCACCTGCACACCTGCCTGCCCGCCTGCCTGCCTGCCTGCCTGCCTGCCTGCCTGCCTGCCTGCCTGCCTGCCTGCCCGCCTGCCCGCCTGCCTGCCTTCCTGCACACCTGCCTGCCTGCCTGCCTGCCTGCCTGCCCGCCTGCCTGCCTTCCTGCCTGCCCACCTGCCTGCCTGCCTGCCTGCCTGCCCGCCTGCCCGCCTGCCTGCCTTCCTGCCTGCCCGCCTGCCTGCCTGCCTGCCCGCCTGCCCGCCTGCCTGCCTTCCTGCCTGCCCACCTGCCTGCCCGCCTGCCCGCCCGCCTGCCTCCCCACCTGCCCGCCCCCTTTTCAGATAGGTTTGCCTGTTTTTTTACTTAATTAAACGTGAACTTTTATCTTAACCTGCCTCTGAGTCGTGCTGCTGGGTGCTTTACAGTCCACATTGTGCACAGGTACGCTCGCAGCTGTTTTTTCTTACACTTGTTATTCTTTTTACGAACAAATTTCCTGTGTTGGGGGGTTCAGGAATGTCCGCGAACATCATTCACTTCTCAGTTCAGGAAGTGTTAAATCAAATCAAATCAAATCAAATCAATTTGTATAGCCCAATATCACAAATTATACATTTGTCTCAGTGTGCTTTACAGACTGTACAGGTTACAACATCCTCTGTCCTTAGACAATTAAGTCGTCATGGTGATAAATAACTTTTATACTCACTAGCTTGTGATGGTTGTTTCTCTAAAATGTGAGGGGGGGGGGGAGAAACTGATTACTGTCAAATGTCTGCAGCACGCACACTTTTCTAATTGTGAATCCATTATTATTAGTATTATTATTAGTATTATTATTATTATTATTAGTATTATTATTATTATTATTATTATTATTATTATTATTATTATTATTATTAGTATTATTAGTATTATTAGTATTATTATTATTAGTATTATTAGTATTATTATACATATACATATACATATACATATACATATTATTATTATTATTATTATTATTATTATTATTATTACCTTGAGCCCCTTTGACAGGTTTCTTTTCAGCCTTCTCAGTTTTTCCTGTGAGAGAAGAGACAGCCCTGTTACATCCTGCCAAATAACGCTCTGTGCACATTTAATATTCCTTCAATATTATTCTCCTCTCGACATGTCCCTAATTGGAACTGTATCATCCATAAATCAGCCCATATATACAAGAAGTGTGAAGAGCTTTAACATTAACACGTCACTGCTTGTTTAGATGACATTAATTACTCCATTCAGTGTCTTAGAATGAACCATAAGAGCCATAAAAACGCTTTTACGACCAGAAAACGTATTCTTATGTCTCCACAAACCCAATGAAATGTAAATGTTGTTAATGTGAACAAAAACTAAATGTTTTCAAATGAATGATTTTTTTCATTTGTCACATTTCAGTGTCGGGCTTGGAACAAAAAAAAGACTTAAAATTAAAAAGACTTTGGTGGTTCAGGGGCTCTGCACACACTTCCTGTACACTGACACTTAAAGGCAAAGAAAAGGCCCTAAAATAATAAATATATTTTTTTTAAAAGCATTAACTTACTTTTCTTGTCCGCCAATAATTTTGATCTTGTTTTGTCTGAAAATTAAAAGACATTAAAATGAAGAAGTGCAGGTTTCATCCCACAGGCCGGTGAAAGCCTCCGTGGTGTATCGTGTGTGTGTGTGTGTGTGTGTGTGTGTGTGTGTGTGTGTGTGTGTGTGTGTGTGTGTGTGTGTGTGTGTGTGTGTGTGTGTCACACAGCAGTGACAGTAAAGCTGGTGTTACCGGGTTCAGGAGAAGATCTGGCCGGTTTCTCCTCCTTTGCCTGAGACGTCACATTCGCCCTCCTCACAGCTTCTAGTCTGGCTCTCAGTCTGATCGGCTCTGGTTCTGGTTCTGGTTCTGACAAATGAATACTTAGATGTTAAGTCACACTTGAACCTAATTCTGGTTCAGCATCTGCACAAGCTGCTGCGCGCTCAGACCTTTCTTTGCCGGCGAAGCCTTGACTTTGCTCCTGACGGCCGACGCTTCTGAGAGGAGCAGAAACAATTAGTTTCCACTCGTCTGTCACGTGACTGATGAGAAAGATGGATGACTTGTGCTTATTAACGGCCAGTCAGTGTGTGTCGTTACCTGTCTTCTCAGAAGCTGGTTTCCTCTTCTCTGATATAATGAGGAAAGAGTTGTGATTAGTGGCCTGAATCATTTGATTTGTTGGTGTCATCAGAGGGAGTGGATGAGTTTGTATATGACTTTACTTTGACGCCGTGTGTTTTACCTTTCTGAGCAGCTGCAGGTTTGCGTTTCTCTCTCACAGCTCGCTCTGCAAAAACTAACAGAAAAGACAAGAAATATAAATGAGTACCATCTCAAAGTTCACATTACAGTGATTTTATTGTGTTTTATGTGAAGTAGAAACTATATTTAATCATTCGTTACCTTTCTTAACTGCAGCAGTTTTGGTTTTCTCTTTTACAGCTGGCTCTGTAGAAGAAGACGATATAAAAACTATAAATTAATACAATCTTAAATCTATTTGTACATCCTGTTTGCTCTTTGCATTCTGCAAAAACAATATTTTGGCTGTTCCAGCTGTTTTATAATTCTGTGGTTTTATTATTTAAACTTATATTAAGATTTATTTTATTATAATTTGTTATGAACATTTAACTGTTGATCATAGTGACTTATTTTATTTTATTATACATTTTACGATGAACATCCTTCTTTTGGTGCAGCCCTGTCAGGTGCATTGGATTTGTTCGGAAGCTGCTGTATAAATAAAGTTTGATTGATAATTTGAATCACCTTTTTTAGCAGCTGCAGCAGTTTTGGTTTTCTCTGCAGCTGCCTCTGCAAAATCAAATGCAACCGATATGTGATGTAAATGAACAGAATATTATTATATTATTATATTATTAAGACACTTTCACTTTATTTATGTGAACTAGAAGCTAAATGTTTATTACCTTTCTTTGCCACCGCAGGACTTTTTCTTTTCTCTTTTTTTGCAGTTTGCTCTGCGACAAAGAAATCATTAATAAATGCAGTTTATGTTGCATTAAAATGAACAACCAGTTCGTTACGCTGTAAATTACCTTTCTTTGTTTTCTCTCCGCCGGCTGCAGACTCTGAGGGATCATTGGAGGGAAACGTTGACTTAATTTTCTATAATGAATTCATTGTTACAGCACATTGTGTCGTTGCACATCACTGTTAATGCTGCAGGCGGAGTGATCCTCCAGTTTACTCACAAATCATGCATCAGGTGGAGCATACGGTACCTTTTCCTGAATCGGCAGCCTTGGTTCTCTTCGTTGCAGCTGTGAAAGATCACTTATTATTATTGTTGACAGCTTTATAAAGAAGTGTGTTTGAGTTGAACTGGGAGTTAAACAGTTTGTACCTTTCTTGGTGGAGGCAGCCGTCACTTCTCCTTCAGCGGTCTCTGCTTCTTTGACAGAGAAGAGTTTAGATACGTCGTGAACTTGAAGGTCACAGCAGTAACATTCATATTCTGAAGCTTTTATATTGTGAATCATGAAGTTTCAGAAGATTATCGTATTTATTTTAGAAAAAGTAACAGCACTTTATTACAGTTTGAATAATTATTATAATTAAACACAAAGTATTGAGTGTTTTAAAAATAAACCTAAATTTGCATAAAAGCTGAAATATAATGTCTCTAAATACATTCTGACTCTAATCAGTGATGAGGAAACCAAAGGGAATAGCAAAGAGAGCTTTAATTAAAGATGTTTTTCTGCTCAGAGCTTTAAGATTTTCTTCCTAAACCTATTTCATACATTTAAGTGGTTTCTAAATATATAAATATTAGTATAATATAATGAATATAAACAGAGACATGAATGACTCAGAGGTCAAGATGTGGAAAATAATGAGGCAGCAGTGAAAATAAAAGGTTTTAACCTCGATTTTAAAATAAGTAAGAGAAAGTTCATTCTACCTCTGTGGTGCAACTTCATTTGAACTACTTTGCGTTATATTGGTGTGTATGTGTAACACTTTCATCTCCGAAGCATGGCTCCTTCTGTGCACAGCGTCACCTGGACACATCTGATTAAAGTTTGCAGTCTGCACCTCAGGTGTTTCTTAAGGCGAGACACTAAAGGCCAAAACATCGATTTTTCATGCACTGGTCAATTTTCTCTTTCAGACTAAACACATTATGTGTTTATTTTAGTCTGTGCCTTTCTCCTACATTCAGCATTAGATAATGCTTCATTTGCATATTTAAACATAGCATTTCAGAAAACGTTTTAATGTTTTTATTTCAAACCATATTCATTCAAAGATAAAATCATAAAACATGTCTCTGAGTGACACAACATTCCTCAAGCCATCACGCTGAAACACTATAAGAGATCGTAGTTCTGCCACATTGACAGAAAGCTTTGAATGGACTTATTATTATAAATAATAATATTACATAATAGAATAAAGTGAGTCTCTCGTCTCTTCTCACCCTGAACTGGAGCTTCAGCTGCAGGAGTCGGGACCTCAGGCTGAGCTGGAGCTTCTGGTTCTGTGTCTTCTGGCCGCACCGGCTCCGTGTGAGGCTGCATCACCGGCTGCACTTGTAGATACGGTTGATACTGTGCATAGAGTGGCGGCAGCGGCTGCCCTGGTTGCTGCTGATAGAACGGGTGCAGCGGTGGAGCTCCGGTGTGGACGGGGTGAGCGGTCAGAACTGGAGCAGAGGGAGCTGGGAGAAAAATATGTTTTTATATTTAAGACATTTACTGATATTATATCACTTAGTTGATGTGACGACAGTGTGCACACCTGACACGGTGGGAGGAGGGTACGGGTTGTCTGTGACGACGTGATGAACTGGAAGATAAATGTATTTTTGAAGCAGGTCGTCGGTTAAAAAATCTGATTCCTTTATAGCTAAGATTACTTTACTTACCGTACCAGCCAGGTGGGGACGGGCAGTATACTGGTGCAGGTCTGCAAGGCCCGACTGAAACACACAGAAGATGTGTTTATGCACGCGTACTTTAAAGAAAGCTTTTAATTCATGATGAAGATAAAGTAATAATAAAACCTTCTTGTCCAGATTCTTGGACCTCTTCTTGTTTTTTGGTCTCCGGCTCTGTTGAAGAAAAAGGACCAGATGAGTGTGTGTGTGTGTGTGTGTGTGTGTGTGTGTGTGTGTGTGTGTGTGTGTGTGTGTGTGTGTGTGTGTGTGTGTGTGTGTGTGTGTGTGTGAATGAGTGACTTATTATAATTATATTTTTATCATTATTATTATTATTATTATTATTATTATTATTATATTATTATTATTATTATTATTATTATTATTATTATTATTATTATTATTATTATATTATTTATTTATTATTATTATTATTATTATTATTATTATTATTATTATTATATTATTATATTATTATTATTATATTATTATTATTATTATTATTATTATTATTATTATTATTATTATATTATTATTATTATTATTATTATTATTATTATTATATTATTATTATTATTATTATTATTATTATTATATTATTATTATTATTATATTATTATTATTATTATTATTATTACATTATTATTATTATATTATTATTATTATTATTATTATATTATTATTATTATTATTATTAGATTATTATTATTAGCGGCTGATTCATCCACTTACCTTTTTTGGGAGTCTTGGTGGGAGTCTTTGCAGCTCTCTTGGCTTTTCATTGTAGGAGAAAAACATCCAGTTAATTAAAGTTGACACAACTTTGTGACAGAAATTGTGAAACAGCGTTGAAGTTGTAACTACTCATGTGATGTCTGTGCAGCTTTCTTTGCACGTCTCATACGGTTTAAGCTAAATGTAAAGTTGACATTTTGAGAAATGCTGGCCGAGCGTTAAATGAGAAGATTGATACCGCTCTCGTTTCTGTACGATGAATATGAAGCTGCCGGTTAGCTTAGCTTAGCATAAAGACTGGTAACGGAGGGAAACAGCTAGCCTGGCTCCGTCTAGAAGTTACACAAGCTGCCTCCCAGCCATGAGGGTCATTTATGGTAAGGACTTTTCTGATTACCTAAAACTGTCCCACCCCTTATTACAAAAGGTTAAATAAAGTAAAAACATGTCCATGTTTGTTCGGTTTGTTTGTTCTGGAGTCCAGATAACGTAGTTAGCTAACTAAATGTGCACCGTAGGGTGATTTGTGCTGTTAATGTTACCCATGACTTGGGGAACAACCGTTCTTCTTCTACTATTTTATTCCTGTAGTAAGTGTGAGAACCTCAAGAAGACGTGAGTACCTCTGAGAAGAGCAGGAAGTTTCCTGATCCGCCTGATTTTTGGCTCCAGAAAGGCGATTCTGGGAAGACCTGGATGCAGCACGTGCACATTTAATTCATCGCATCACAATAACAACAAGGAGAACAAGACAAAGGTGGTGTAGAGGTGGTGTAGAGGTGGTGTTACCTTTTCTTTTGGGCTTTTCGTCGGCCTTCACAGCTTCACGGTCTTAAGATAAGTAAAAATGGGAACTTTACTTGGTTTGCTTCACGACGCGCCGTCACAGTAAACACACGAAACATCATTATCGTAAATGTGTCTGATTTGTATTTGAACTGAAACCGAGGTTGTGTGGTGGCTTTAATGACACATTGTTAAACGCACCTTTTCTCCTTCTCACCGCTGAAACTCTTTTTGGAGCCTCTGCGAACACAAAGATTAATAATCACTTTAAACGGTATGGAATATAATACAAGAGCTTTATCTTCATTGTTTGAAGTGCATCTACCGCTGCAATAGTAGATTTCTGTTTATATTCAGAAACATCTTCTACTTAATGACACTAAATGCACGATGTGTGAACCTGCAGGAGCGTCTCAAACCTTTCCGCTCCACAGTCTTGGTGTCGGACTCTTTGGTTTTTGCAGAGTGCATACAGGGACATGCTGGAAGCACAGAGACACAGGTGAAGTGCCAGCGAAGGTAAATATATATATATATATAAATATATGTGATATGTGTGACGTCATCTTCTCTCTCTGACCTGTGGGTTCAGCCACCGGTTTGATCACATCCACCGTTGCCTTCTCCTCATCGTCGTCTTCATCGTACTCCTCCTCGGTCGTATCTTCAGGCTCGTCTACGGTTTTCTTCAGTTCAGCTGTCGGCTCTTCATCCTCCCCCTCGTCGTCGTCGTCGTCATCATCATCGTCCTCAAGAGCGGCAGGCTGACTGGTGACTGAGGGGGGAGCAGAGACAAAGATTTGAACGCTCATCGTTGTCGACTGAGATCAGAAAGAAACTCAAGGAATACTTTGAAATGTTACAAATCTGGGTTTCATGTTCACATGTTGCAGTTATTGGAAATATCAATAATGTCTGAAGTGCAAAGCAAGTTTTAAACCTCCCAAAACTACTGCACACATTACCTGGTGCACTTATTAGAGATACGTGTTCAGATGTTCAATCTCTTTTATGTCTTTGTTTGTAGTAACTTCATATTTATATGTAATATGCATATGGAGGATAAATAAAAGCACATTTTAGCATTAAAATTAAGAAACTTGCATATTTGTTTGTCTTGCTGTAAGTAAAGGAAACATTAGATTAAATGTGTGAAATAAATGATGTGTGAGGTGAAAGTACACAAAGAACTTCTGGATTCTTTGTGATAAAACATGAAAAAAGTGTAATATTATCATTGACTTCATGTTTCAAATGATGCCACTGCCGTTAAATCTTAACGGTTTTATGAAAAGAGACTCAAACTCTGATTCCCACCAATGTTTTCTGCTTCAGCCTCCTCAGTCTGGTCTTCATCCGCCGCCTGTTTGTCCTCGTCTTCGTCCTCGTCTTCGTCGGCCTCAGTCTTCACCGCCTCCCCCTGGACAGTGAGCGCTGCTGCAGTGGAAGCTGCAAATACACAGTGTCGTATAAATACACAGCCTGTGTACAAACATTACTTTATATACGTGTTAGAATACTGGGGTGGGAAAGATGTGGACCTGGAAGTGATGTTAGGAGAAACATAACCAAATAAAAATGTTTAAATGCGAATATTAATTTATTTAAAATTCAGATTTATCCTGATAAAATTGTTAAAGATTATAAAATGATTAATAATAATAATGATTAATTATAAAGTGATGGCGTTAGAAATGCTCTTAACTCATGTTAGTAAAGAAAGATCATAATATTAAAGCTGACGATCTCTCTTTAATTATTTTTATTGTTTTAATTAGTCTTAATTAGATTTAAAATGTTATTATTACGTCTTCATTTTTTTAAAGACTCTTATAAAATGTAAACATAATCATTCACTTTCTCATTTTCTATATTGTATATATTATTATTTTTATTTATTTATTTTTTTGCTATATATATTTATAATATATATATTATTTTATAAAAAAAATTTGCTATATGTATTTATAAAAATAATATATATATTTAATTATTTTTGCTATATATATTATATAAATATATATAGATTTATATTTAATTTTAATAATAATATATATATATATATATTATTATTTCTTTTTTAGATTTTGTTTTTTGCTATATATATTTTTTTTTCATAAAGTCAGTTTGAATGACACCTGCCAGCCAATCAAAAACAAGCATTTTCTCTGCCTGTGGTGTAATATTAATATTAATATTAATTATAAAACGATTATTAAAATGAAAGTAATCATTAATTCTGGACTGTACCTGCTAGCAGGACGCCATCAACATCATCATCTTCATCATCGTCTTCTTCATCCTCACTAGCTAAAGACCCTGATGTGACTTCATCTTCATCATCATCATCATCGTCGTCTTTTTCAGCATCAACAAATGTTTCTTTTTCTTCTTCTCGATCGAAGGTGAATTCAAATGAGTTGCTTTCGACATCTTCATCGTCTTTGTCGTCGTCGTCATCGTCGGCCGTGTCGTTGGAGATGTCATCACTGAAGATGGTCTCTTCATCAGTCGTAAGAGCGACGTCATCATCATCATCGTCTTCATCGCCTAAGACTCCGCTGTCTGTACTCTCAAAGGGAAGGACTTCCTCTTCCTCTTTGTCAACATCGTCGTCGTCATGGATGTCTTTGTCGATGACATCATCAGGTTTGTCATCTTCGTCGTCTTTTTGAAGTGCAAACTGAAGGTTGAGGTCAACGTCTTCGCCAAGGTCAAGGTAATGGTCGAGGTCAAAGTCTTTGTTAGGTTCAGGGTCAAAGTCGAGGTCGTCGTCTTTGAGTTCGCTGTCTTCCTCATCTTCATCGTCTGCAAAGTGCTCGGAGGAGGCGACGGAGACGTCCTCATCTGATTGGTCCTCATCATCATCATTAAGATCGTCTTCAGTGTCTCCTTCATCATCATCATCATCGTCATCATCGTCCTGGACAACAGGTAAAGGAGGCAGATCTTCCTCTTCAGCGAGTTTATGATCGTCATCTTCATCATCCTCACTGGCAGCAGGAATAGGAGGAAGATGAAGCTCCAGGTCGCTGTCTTCTGCGATGATGTCGTCGCTGTCGGATGTTGTGACACCCTCAGCTAATCTGTCGTCTTCATCGTCTTCATCATCGTCATCGTCATTCTCTTCGTCCTCATCACTGGAGAGAAGTGCGGATTCACTGACGTCTGAGGAGTCAGTGAATGCATCGTCGCTGGTATCGTCGAGTTTGTCGTATTCGTCTTTTTCGTCATCTTCATCGGGCAGGGCTGCGTCTTCGTCACTGTGTTCGACGTCAACAGGTGCATCAGACTCAGAATCGGGAGACACCGCCGACTCTTCATCCTCAGAGGTGGAGATAGGTTCAGGAGTAACTTCATCATCATCATCCTCATCATCATCATCCTCAGCGTCAGCGGCTGCAGGTTCAGACTCTTCTACATCATCTTCATAAGCACCATCTGCCTTCTCTTCCTCATCGTCTTCATCATCATCATCATCATCATCTTTGTCAGTCTCTTCATCAGCTGCTTCCTCTTTCACTTCATCATCTTCTTCATCAAGTTCAGCTGCAGCTACTTCAGGTTCCTTCTCATCTTCCTCGTCTTCATCTTCATCTTGATCCACCTCTGCAGCTGCCTCCTCTTCCTCCTCATGTTCTTCCTCTTCTGCCTTCACCTCATCCTCCTCGTCATCACCAGCTGCTTCAACTCCCTCCTCCTCCTCTTCCTCCTCCTCCTCATCTACAGCATCTGCCGCTTCCTCATCTTCCTCCTCTTCTTCCTCCTCATCATCTACAGATTCTTCCCCCTCCTCTTCTTCCTCCTCCTCTTCCTCCTCATCATCTACAGATGCTGCCCCCTCCTCTTCTTTCTCCTCCTCTTCCTCCTCATCATCTACAGATTCTGCCCCCTCATCTTCTTCCTCCTCCTCTTCCTCCTCATCATCTACAGATTCTGCCCCCTCATCTTCTTCCTCTTCCTCTTCCTCCTCATCATCTACAGATTCTGCCCCCTCTTCTTCTTCCTCCTCCTCTTCCTCCTCATCCTCCTCATAATATTCTTCCTCCTCCTCCTCCTCCTCCTCTAGTCCTTCCTCCTCTACTCCTTCCTCCTCCTCTTCCTCCTCCTCGTAATATTTTTCATACTCCTCATCATATTCCTCTTCTTCATCTTCATAGTCCTCCTCATCCTCATCCTCCTCCTCTAGTTCTTCCTCCTCTTCTTCCTCCTCCTCCTCCCCAGCAGCCTCCTCTTCCTCTCCGTCTCCTCCTTCCTCCTGCGTCACGTCTTCTTCTTCCTCCTCCACAACTTCGATCACCGGTTCGTCCGTCTGCACTTGCATCCCTATAACTGAGAAACACGTCAAAGTTATTTTCACTTTATGTTATTTTGTATTCGAACATCGAAGGAATCAGTGAAGCTGCTGCAGCTGCGTCACCGCCGGAGCTGCGATGAAGGAAGTCCTGAGACTGAACGCAGATAATAAAATCTGATCTACAGACAGTCAGGAACCGCCACGTTAAAGCTCAGACATGGTGCATACCTTTACTCCGCGAGGGGAGGAACTCTCCTGGAACACAAAGACATAAATCAGGAACACAACTAAACAAAAGTATAGATTTAGTTGCTCTTTAGAGCAGGGGGGTCAAACTCATGTTAGTTCAGGGGCCACATGCAGCACAATGTGATCTCAGGTGGGCCGGACCAGTAACACCACAGCATGATAACCTGTAAATAACCACAACTCCACATGTTCCCTTCGTCTTAGTGCAAGAAACATTCTGAAAATGTTCAAATCTAATGAAATATCTTTTTACAAAACATTAAGAACAACCTGACATTACATTTTTACACTTTGCAAAGTCATCCTGTGGGCCGGATTGGACCATCTGGCGGGCCGGTTTTGGCCCCCGGGCCGCATGTTTGACACCCCTGCTTTAGATGCTAAGTCACATACAGTCAGAGTTAGTAAACGTTTAATAGCTCATGGAAGCAGTTATCATTTAAAGTTATTATTGCAGCAACACACAAGATTTACCTCCGTTACTGTTACAAGGGGGGGGGGGGACAGGGCGGATTATATCCATACGGGGTTAATCTACACGTTCATGGAAAAACAGTATTCATAAAATACCTTTTGCTTTCTTAATCTTCACCTCCACTTCCTCCTCCTCCTCCAACCATCTTGAATCTTTGAGATTGTTCATACATCAAGTCAGCTTGAAACTCCATAAGAACAATCCCCACATGTGTTTCTATACTTTCTGTTTCACTCTATTTTATTTACAAATCAAAGGTTTTGCCAAATAAAGTCAAGCAAGAACAAAGTGCATCTACGGTTCAAGGTGCTTTGCCAGATGATTATGCATTTTCTAAAAGTGTAAGATAACGAACAGCACATGCAGCGCAGCAGGAACAAGACATCCACAGCAGCGAGCACGGCTGCAGCAGAGGGACGATTGCAAAACAGGAAATACATAAATAAATGCTTCAATACAAACCTTTCTTTCTCACGGCGTACAGATTTCCTAGGAAAGAGAAGAAGGAAGTGAGTAAAACAATTGTAACTTTTTATTTGTGTAGCTTTTTGGGATGCACATGTGTACAGTACCTTCTTCTTCTTCAGGAGCAACCAGGTTGGCAACAAACTTCAGCATCACACTGATGACATTAGTCGATTCCTCCACGGCCTCGTTCACCGCCTTCATGGGGTCAGAGCCGATCTTGCTGAGACCTCCTGGTGGAGCAGGGACACACTCTTTCAGCATCTCGTGGCTGTTAGTTGACCAAACAAGTGTAATTCCAGGAAGAGTTTCTCTTGCTCACACATTTCGGAAAAGGTCGGAAAACAAACTGTTGAGCGAAGGTTAAACTGTCGTGGGGCTGACAAACTCTAAAAAAGATGAAATCTGGATTTTTTTTATGAATGGATTGAGATGATCCCCCACACACACCTTCCAGTTTAACCTCAACAAAAGGCCTTCGACGTCACATACTGCTGTGCAAAAAGCATTTAAAGAACGTTGATCCTCTTTCATCAAGTTGTTTCTCATGCGATCTAATCTGCTTTAAAACGCATCAGATTATTTTAATATGCCGGTCAACACACTTCTGTGTTTCTGCAGCTTGATGAAGGAGGACCAGTGTGGACAAGATGTGCATCATTGTACACACAAGGGAGAAAACTAAATATTATTCTCCTTATTTATTGTGTAATCTGTGGTCAATGCATTGTTCATTAGTGAAACAAAATCCACAGAGATTAATTTTGTATGTTTTCGAGCCCTGAATGCAACCAGCTCTGCACAAAAAGCAAACAGGCAAACAATAAGGTATAAAAGAAAACAGAAAAACAATCAATTATAGCAGTAAAATGTATTTTAAAGGCGGAGATTTCAGATGAGATTGATTTGTTTTATTTTACGATATATTCCAGGAACCGCTGGAGCAAAGAGTGGAACCAGAATACTTCATATTTGAACTACACACACAATAAAGACGACATAAAAGAAAAAGAAATAAGCATGCTCAGAAATACTTCTTCAAAGTATTATAAGATGCAGACTTTCTAACATTGATAGCTAATATTAGCGCTCAATGTTATGTCATGTTAGTTTTTATCTTTTAGTAAGAAGCTTCTGATCGGAGGAGTTAGTAGCAAATATGTTGCCTTGCCTCCACGGCCTGAATCCTTTAAAACCTTCCTGACGACAGGAGGTGGGCGACCTGGTTGGATGAGAAACAATAAGCAGAAACATTTAGCAAAGTGTTGTAGAGAAAGATGGAGCTGTTACATAACGTGTTTCTGAGATGGCAGGACGAGGAAGATGAACTTTAAGGTGTCAGAAAGAACGAAAGACAAGTTGATATTTCTATAAATATCAAATGATTTGCCCTCATGTTCTTTTTTTGACTTTTATTTCAAGGCACGGTTGTGAATATGAATATCTTATTAGCAATATTACAGTTTAGGGAGAATGTATGAACTGCTATGATTTGGTTGAAGTAATAATTTAGAAAATGATGAGTAATAAAGTAAGTTGTTGTTGTTAGGGTTAGAAAATTGAGTTGAACACAACAGAAAATTAATGAAGTTTTGATGCATTGTTTGTTTTAATGTTGTGAGGAGAAACAGAACCAATGCAACTTAGTGATGTTTTCTACCAGGGTGGTTAAAAGTGTTGCACGAAGACGTTAAGATAAAGAATCAAACTAAAATGAAGAAAGAGAAAGACAGAAGAAAACATTTATAATAAGACAAAACAATACGTAACAATATACAGAACAGTGGAAGAGATATGTCATTAAATGCACAACTAGAATCCACAAACTTTAAGCAGTTATTAAAAGAAGAACGCCGACTCGTCTTCATTTATAGCTCTTAGTGAACTGACATTAACCTCGTTTTATAGTTAAGCACTCAAAGCAGGTTGATAATTGTGCAAGAATACATAAAAAAAACACAATATTTTCAGCCAAACCTTTAAAGAAAGAAGAGATATTTGAGAAAAGTTATACTGACGTTATCAAAAGCATAATTTTTTTATTTTGTTTTTGCTTTTTCATGTTTTGAAACTAAACCTATGTGCTTGGAAATGTATCAGAACTTAATACTCAAACCTTAAGATCTTCAAGTCCTGCACTCGCATATTGCTTCAATATTACAGTATATATCTCTATTCAATACTAAATTACACCATGTGCAGCATATTGGTAGCCTAACTTGACCCAAAACTGCTTACAATTCCACAAACTAGTCTTCGAGTACTGACCCTCAAGACCGAGCCGACCTGGAAGCCAGAGCCGGCCCAGAACAGAGCCGAGTGTGCCAACGCTTAGCCACAATCTGCAGGCTGCGATAAAACTGATGTGAAAATGTTCGTTTATGATCTCCACCCGGGAGTTTATACGTTTACGTGCACTTTGTTCATGATGCACGCTTACCTGAAACGGTCTTGTAGTCCACCAGATCAAACATGATGACAAAAACACAAGACCATGTAATGAGGAGAGCGAGAACCAAGATCCAGGCCAGCGGGGAGCTGAAGGTGGAGTGGAGTTGCTCTGTGAAGGTTTTCTTGGGTCCTCGCCCGACGTCTACGTTCTTACTGTCGATGACCATCGTGGTGGTGGACGACCGCGCTGAGGAGCAAAGAAGCTGCGATCAGATGCAGTGCAGGAAATATGGACTTCAATACAACAGATTTCATTTATTAACTAAAGTTATCAGGTACATGTAATGGAGTAAAAAGCACAATATTTGCCTCTTAAATGTAGTGAAGTAGAAATATTAAGGAGCTCAGAATGTAAATACTCCAGTAAAGTACAAGTACCTCAAAATTGTACTTAAGTACAGTGAGTAAATGTACTTAGTTACTTTCAGACATTTGCTATGTGCTACCTGATGCACAATAACATAAATAAATAATAATGAAACTAAAATAATGAAACTAAAATAATGAAACTTAAATAAATTCAATAAATTCAATAAATAAATAAATTCAATAATGAAACAGTAAAAAGCAAAATGTTTACTCAAGGTCATAGGCCTCATGTAATAATTAAAAGACCACAGGCCCCATATTTTTGAACATCCAGATATAATGGCGTCTGATACAAAAGGATCGCCGATGAGAAGCTCTCCTGAGCTCACTAACGTTACAGAGGACGCCATTAATGTTTACAGCTCGCTGCTGTCACAAGCATGAGCCTCGTCCGTGCGTAGATGCACGCTTACTTCTGTGCAGTGATACAGTAAAAAGAAAATAGTTCCTACATGAACCGGCTCACAACCAGTTCTGTGGATGATCTTGAGTAACCGGGTCATGATATCTGCAAAGAGACATTCCTGAGTTTTGTATATTTGGATGTTTTTTGTTGGTGCTTAAACAAAGCAAATCAAGTTCTGTTGGAGAGAAGATCGGACCAGAACAATGTAGATGGAGAAACAGCACAACTTTAACTTACATTCAGTGTAATGTGGTTTAACTTGAGGGGAGAAACCTGAACCTGTGTGGGAAGAGGGTCCAGCACCTTTAATATTCAGAAGGTTAAATGTTGAATTTCTGACAATATTCCCAACAGACTCTCCCAGTTCTGCACGTCTTTGTTTGTGTTTGTATTTATTACCACTTTACTGAACAGGAACATGTTTTGTTTTGATTTAAAATGAGAGTTATTCAAAGACAAGTTCTGTAAACACTGATGCAACATGATGGATGAGTTTTCTCAGGTGAAATCAGTTACACTGTAGTTGCTAATGTCCCTGCATGTGCGTGTGCGTGTGCGTCAGGGAAGCTCAGGCCACCTGTTGACTCTCTTCAGCTCACTGCTGGCAGCTACTGGAGGTTTCTCCATTACTGCTGACTCAAACAGCTTTGCAGTACTCTAAACACGACACACACACACACACACACACACACACACACACACACACACACACACACACACACACACACACATCTGTCTCGCCACATTACCCCGACAGGTCCGTTCACAATACGAACAACGGCATACGAAACCTGCCACGGCGTTGGCAGCTGCTACCGGTTTAAGTAAATTTGAGTAAATGTCTCGCTTTCTTTTGAGGACATAGTTAGAAAGAAGACAAACTTCAGGAAACAATTTCTGTGTGGCATCTTAACTATAGCTCAGTTTCTTATTTTAACTTAGTCTTTCCAGCCTGTCCAGAAGAAGGTATTTTAAAAACTGCAGACCACACTGCAGAGAAATGAAATGTCTGCGACTTTAAGAAGAGCTACAGACCAACAGATTACAGTCACATCACGTTCGACTTGTTCTCAATAATAAGAAGTCTGCAATTTACATTTTGAGGAAGAAGTTTACTTTGACACAATTCTGTGACTCAAACTGACTGGAGTTCCTAGTTCAACCAAGGTCTCTCTGCGGTTACTGTCCAGTACACCACAGTCTAACGCTGAGTGCTCTTCACTGCAGTAGAGGAGGGTAATAGAACACTTCTCTGTTGAGTAGAGAAGGATTTGCTTCCTCTTCCAGGCCGTTATGGATAGATCTGACCACGTACTGTCTTCCTGTACACTACTCACTTCTCTGTTTCTTTAAATGAAACCTGCTGAATTCAGTTTTTGCACTAAGTTCCTGAAGATCGGCATCAACCATCAGAACAGACTGGTCGTCTTTAATCCATCACAACACATCTTGATCAAATCTCCAGAACATGTTGTGAGAAGATTCAGCCCTTTTTTTATACTTTTATCTACCGTCAGGTCAAATCATTGCACCGTGGCCATCTTGTTAGAGATTGTGCCGTAGTGATTATGAGGTGGTGGACAGGTCTGTGTCATTTCAAATGACAAAGAAATGACACCCTAACCCTAATGCCAAATGACTAACCCTAACCCTAACCCTAACCCAAGTCGTTCCGTTTCAAGAACGTTAAGTAGACACGTGACTAACGGTCACATGTTTATCTTTTCCTAAACCTAATCGTGTTCTTTTATTGCCTAAACATAACCAGTTACAGTTATGAGCCGTGAAACCATGGTTTAGTTTTTCCACTGACCCTTGACCTCCCCTCAGGTGCCACAGAAGATCCACTTACACACAATAAATAACTCGATCTAAACACCACGTTGTCTCGACATTTACTCATTCTACTTTGGTTTTGGAGGATATCTAATGAGCACTTTCTGCACATCATCATTGTGCTTTAAAGCTAATAACTCGTCAATCTTTCCTTCACCTCACTGCCTCTGTTGACCACCACTAAACGCTTTGACCAGCCATCCATGTACGTTTCCTCCTTTTATGGCCGAGCTGTCTCCGCAGCGTGGAGGATATTTCTGTTGTTACTCTCACTGCAGAGACCTTTACGCCCCGGCCGGTTGAGCTCGGTACTGCTAACACTCAGGTTAGCTTTCCATGGCTCCCTCTAGCATGAGTGTTGTGTGCATCTGCTGCAGAGTTAGCGTTCGATTCCTTTAGGATGCAATCATGAGTACAAATAAATGGACATCCATGGAGATCCCAAGTCTGTTCTGCAGTTTATTTTCAATCTATATTTGGATACAAACATTCAAAATAGCTGAAATTGTGCAAATGTTTCCACAGAAATGTGTATTTGATCTGCTCTCTGCCTCACAGACACCAAGTATGGACCCGTTCCACAGCAAAAGCTTTGTAAACATTCCTGACGGACGTGTCATGAGTCCCGTTAATTACTCTTAAACATACTCGCTGCCATAATAAATTATATATTCAGTAGCCTTTGACATGAAAACTCTTTTAAATGGAAATGCAAGAAGCGCTGTGGTGACAGAGCATTTCAAATTTACACAGCGAAATCAAGCTACACGTAATATTTTCCAAAACATTTCACTGTTCATATATTTCGTGTAAGTGTCACACCTCATAAGATAACAAAGGAATTATTTTGCAATCTCAAAATATCGGATTTCTGTATCTCGACTTAACTGATTGGACTTTATTACCTCAAGACACCACTTTGCTCTCATGTTTATATGTTTTTTGAACCACAATATTCTGAGATTCAATAATGATGTTATCTCTAACATCAATACTTTTACAGTCTGTCCCAGTCAGTCCTCATGGCCGTGTGAGAGGGACGAGATATCCTGGAGGAAGACATCAAAGATTCAGGAGGATAGAAGTCTAATAATGAGATTATTAAGAAGTTATGACAGCTGGATATCCTGAGATTATTAAATCATGTTATTTGAGAAATACATATATATATATAATTAGTTATTCTCTTGGCTTTCAACCAAATGTCACAGTTTTCATCAGCAATTGGATTTCAAATTATCAGTTTGTTCTCACCTCCAACTCCACCGATGAAGACCTTCCAACGTGTTTGAAAGCTTCAGAAAAGCAAGTAAGTGACATATTTTTTAATCTTTAGAAAACTCAGTGATTGCATGTGTCATGTGATTTACTATTTCAAGTCTAATCTCCATCTGTGCAGCCACGCAGGTGGGCCGAGCTGCACTGAGGTCGCCAAACTTTAATTTACTTTTTAAGAATATAGTGCTTTTCTCAAAAATGTGCTCCGTAATAAAGTCCAATCCTAAAGCTGTGATCTGCGAGTGCATTGAGAGGCATGGAGCTGTCAATCAAGTTCAGTCTGCACAGCATCAAAACAAGACATTTAATCAAAGTTAGTGGAAACTCCTCTGTGTGCAACCTGGACTCAAAAACAATCACGTTCCCATTCAACAAAACGGTTTTGTCAATTACGTTTTGAGGGGAAAAAGATGAAGTTGCATCACTAATAAGTTTACGTTTCTATTCAAAGTCTGCACATGGAGGTGAGCGGGGGTGAAAACAAACACAGGAGACAAATAAAATAACTAACGTTCTTATTTTAAGATCTTTCACTAAACCTAAGCAAGTAGCTGTGACCAGTTTCCAAAGTTGAACACATTTAAAAAGGTTTCGTTGTATGGGAACATCTTTTATTTTGTAGGAGACAGGGTTGCAGTGTGTGTGTGTGTGTGTGTGTGTGTGTGTGTGTGTGTGTGTGTGTGTGTGTGTGTTTAACACGTTTAACAGCTGCTTTCTGATCTTATTTGTCTCATTTAATTTCCAATGCACATAAAAGAGAGAGCCTATAACAACGGTATCATCTGATCTGGTTCCATGCACCAAGTACAGCGTTGATGCTGACTGATCGCACACTGTAGATGTCACCGGGGTCTTAAAGCTGCATTACAAATAGCCGATACACGATAGCGTCATATTTTTAGATACTTCCAATCATGAAATTCCCCTACACACAAGACAGCACATCATCCGAGTGCAAAACAAAACATACATAACATATCTACATTATGGAAGGCGAGTGCTGTTGAATAATTACAGTGATAATACTTTACCTTCGACTGTTTCTGTCATAGTTTCAAAATCCCAGCAGTAAATCCTTTGTGCAGATTAAGTTGCCATGAAAACAAATATTCACGGTAGATCCTCAAAC
Source organism: Cottoperca gobio (assembly GCF_900634415.1). Lineage (NCBI taxonomy): Eukaryota > Metazoa > Chordata > Actinopteri > Perciformes > Bovichtidae > Cottoperca > Cottoperca gobio. Next base: position 1,993,362 of record NC_041378.1, read on the forward strand.
TCCTCCGGCGCGACTTAATCCCAGAGTTTAATTCCAATCCGGCAACGTCATGTGAACGACTGCTGCTGAGGATATGTGAAAACCTGAACCCACTGGAAACACTTCAGCTCTTTGTCCATTCACTTAAATCTGCGTTTTCTTTCCTTGTTCCAAGTCAAACACTTTGGTGACTGCGAGAAGGTCCAGAGAACTGACTTCCGTCTCAGTGGATGAGGCTGGGGAGACGGACAGAGACCAAATTAAGGAGCTCACTGTCTTTGCCCTTTGCCTGGTTGGGGCTATGGTTGTAGATAGAGCCGCCTGCCCCCCCTCTCTTCCCCCATTCTGACAGAATTAGATCGACCACGGGGAGTGACGGCCGATGGGAAGAGGGAAGAGAGCCTTTAAGGAAACTTTACCCCCCCAGACAATGTTGCTGCTGTAGTCGCGTGATCAAAGTGGACACTTGTTTCACACTGTTAGATCTAACTCTATCAATCTTATTTGTCTTTCTTTCTTTATTAGTCTGCACAGAAGTCTGAATCTAATAAGGTACTGTTACACTCATGCCACGTTTCTGGGCCTCAGACCCTGAGTTATTCTTAGACCGGCTCGCTGCTGCCGGTATTCTGCTTCGCCTTTTTAGGCCAGAGGCGTGACCTTACCCCCCCCCCTCTCAAATGTTAACTAATCCCCCTCCTGCAGACCTCCTCTGCTCAGTGCACAACTGTCATCAAGTGCACAGAAAGATGATAGATCAGAGTGGATGATGCAAGTTATAAGAACATTCCCGCCTCACGTTTCCAAGTGGTGTTATTGTTGGCACTGTTGTCGTATAGACAACTGGATCACTTCCCGTTTCCCCATCGGAGCCGTGAAGCTACCTGCAGCACTCATAACCATTTTCGCTCCTGGGGATAGTAACTGATAGTAAAAGAGGGGGAATCAAAAGCGCTCTCCACTTCCTTTGTGCCGTAGATGGAGCCTTCGTTTTCCTGGGAGGTCGGACCGAGTGGTGGTCGGAGTTGCATAGTGATACCGAGGCTTAGAGGGAACCGAATTAAACGCGGATGGTGTGGTGTCATCAGTATGTAGCCAATACACTGTGCAATCAACAACTACTAACTGTGGGGCTCAAAGACATATTCTCCTCCCTAACGTCTCTCTAGGAAATCTGTGTCTCTTGCTTGTTTGTAGACTCACTTCCTGAAGTGGTCGTAAGTGTTGGATTGTGTCGGGGTTTCAGACACGATCTGACAACCCAGCATGCACTTTGTTTCGAGCATATGGACCCTTTATTCAAGATCAATATCTCACTCGGCTAGAAAAAAGACCAGGCAGCGAGCTGACCCATGCTGTGTTTCATCCTACAGAACCTGTAGCTTAATATTTAATAACTAAGCCTCGCTGGCTTCAGGAGCCTGAGGTGGCAGGTGACCATAACCTGGCATACACTGCCCGTCCAAGAAACAAATTGCACACTCTAATATTTCGTTGGACCGCCTTTAGCTTTGAGGACGGCACCCATTCACCATGTCATCGATGAGCTTCTGCAATGTCACAACATTTATTTCCGTCCAGAGTTGCATTAATTTTCCACCAAGAGAGGCGTGATGGTGCATCACTTCATCCGCCTCTCTTCTCCCCCTGATGCGTCCGTCACTCTGGAACAGGATCCATCAGACCACATGACCTTCTTCTTGCTCCAGAGTCCGATCTTTATGCAAATTGAAGCCTTTTGTTCTGATTAGCCTCACTGATCAGTGGTTTTCTTATGGCTACACAGTTGTTTAGTCCTGATCCCTTGAGTTCCCTTCACATTGTGCGTGTGGAAATATTCTTACTTTCACTATTAAACATAGCCGTGAGATCTACTGTTGATTTCTTACGATACCACCAAACGTTTAAGTGATCTCCGATCGTTCAACAGTTTTTTCTGACCACATTTCTTCCTGAAGACGATGGTACACCACGATCCTTCCTTTAATAATGCGCTCGACAGTTCTTAACCCGATGTTAGTAGTTTCATCTCCTTAGTTGTTTTCTTTGCTTGATGCAGGCCAATAGTTTGACCCTTCTGAAACTGATTCACATCCTTTCCACGACCACAGGATGAGTCTGTGTGCGTGTCTTCCGACATGGTTGTTTAAGAAATGAGAAGCTACTCACCGCATCAGCTCAGGTTAAATAACTTGTTACCAGCAGAAACATAAGCGTAAACTGAGATACGTTGGACGCTAAAGTCTAACTTTTGAACATTCAAATAAAAAGTGTGAGCCGAGATGGGAACTGAAAATCTAATCTTTTATGAGACATAAACCTAATTTGTCAATTCATCACATTTGTTTTTTTGAGACAAGCTACACAAAAATGATATAATCCCATTGATTGATTTATTATCATTTATTCCTTATGACAGAAAAACATAATTTGACTACTTTAATGAGCACAAAGTAGCAGCAATCATTATGAGTCGCACACATCCCAACATAACACACTCTACAGCAGCCCGGCATCACATCTGCACTCAACAACTCTGTCCTCCATCACTTACATGAAGTCATTTCACTTTCTCCCACCATATCTTCCACATGCAGTCACTTATTTAATGTCTAAGGCAGACGTGTATTTCTTCCATCACTTTCTCGTGTATTATGCTTCAGCTTAACATCAGAACTATGCAACCTAATAATATAATATCGTCCTGTTTGAATGATTAAACATGCATCACACATTTAAGAATCAAGACTGTAAACAGCTTTTAGATTCCTTTGGGTTCTGTTTTGTTAGTGACTTCTATTTCTCTTGAGAATTCCAAATCAAGATCGAAATGATCATCACTACCAAAACTATAATAACTCCTGCAGTAAGCCACTTCCAATTCTTCTTGCACCCTAAAAGAAAGAAAAACAGAGCAATGAGTCATCAGGTATCATTTACAACCAGACATGATTTATACCCATGTTTTTATTACTTAATGCAAAGGAAACTAAATGTTGGTTTTCTCTGTCCGTCCTTTCAGTTTATTTTTCACGCCTGTTGGAAGTTTCTGATACAACTGGGAAATGTTAAACTGTCGTACCAGAGTCTAAAAATGATCAGATTTTAAGGATAATTATCGTGCGTCATACTGTAGCCACAACGCGCCGTAAATGTGTAATTTTAGAAAACACTTTGTCACGGTGGGGAAAAGGTGAGGATCCAAATGCAGCACACTTGACAAGGTTCTAACAAAAAGAGAGCTTTATTTTATAAAAAGCTAGTAAAAGTACAAAGTAACAAATAAAACTGAAAACACAAACCAGGAAGACACGAGGAGCCGCGCACGAGGAGCCGCGCACGAGGAGCCGCGCACGACAGGGGTGACACTTAGATGACGAACTCACAAGGAACACTGGGACAGACAGGGATATATACACACAGACACTAAACGAGGGAACGAGACACAGCTGGGAGAGAAAGGCAAATACACAGGAGGAAACTGATGAAGGAAACAAGACACACCTGGGGAGAAAGGCAGAAAACACAAGGGCAGGAAGTAATACCAGACATGACACAAGGGGAAGGGAACATTTCAAAATAAAACAGGATACAGAAACCAAGATCATAACACACTTATACGTCTTGAATCGGTCTTACGAGAGCATTTCAACTCAATCTCTTCTTTTATTTCTGGAGCAGTTTCGCTTTTTTTCGTGAAAATTCTCTTGAAATGAGCGTCGACAGAGAGAACGACAGTCATTTAAAAAATACTTTTCTACAGATTGATAACTGTGGATTTTGTATGCAATCTTTTCACTTCACAGCTCCTATGGTCAGGAGGATTACACAGAGCAATAACTCCTTTAATGTGCATATATGGCCATGTGAGTGACGTGTAAAATAGACTTCATATAGAATAGAATAGAGTTCATGATTACAGTCACACTTACAATGAATGCAACGAATGGAAAGAATGAAGTAATTTGGCTGGGTAGAGACCTGAAAGAAAGAAAATGAGTAATAATTAGTAATAATGAAACTGAATCATTTCAAAGGTGGACAAGGTGATCCCTTATCTCTTAAAGAGATAGTTTGGATGTCTTAGAGTGGGGTGGTCTGAGGTGCTTATCCACAGTCAGTGTGTTAGCCACAGTTAGCTGTGTGCTGCTGCAGACAGGCGGAGCAGCAAAACATATATTAGCCACCTAAAAGAAAGAACCACCAGATAAATGCAACATCAGTTCAAGTGAACGCTATATTTAGAACATTTTCATCGTTTTACCTCGCTGTCAGACAGCTGAACAGTCTGTGTTTCTGATCTACTGTATGTTCTCACCAGAGCCACCAGGGTCCATTGAAATAAACTTTAATTTAACCTTGCAGAGTACCAGAGTTACATAAAGTTCTCTCAATATAGAGTACACTTAAACTGATACTGCTTTTTTTTTTCCTGACGTCCCCGTCCACAGCAGGACTTAGCTTCCGTGCCGACCTCATCTACTGACTCTGGAGAAGTACCTCATAAAACATCCAAACTATCCCTTTAATATCACAATATCAGTGCACTGCATTGATCGTGTGTAAACCTGCTTACCAGAGGAGGGGGAACTCCCAAAACCTTCTGGATCTCATACCGCGCGATGTCATTGCGGTTACACTTCAGGAGGTTGCCGTTATAGAACAGACAGTCCACAGTGAGCAAGACCATCTGGTTTTGCACTTGTCTGCTGCTCGCAGCTACAACATGCTCAGGGTTGAAGGTGTGATGCATCACCACCAGAATTGCTCGTTTACCAACTGTAAGCACAGAGAAAAAAAAAATTCATATCAAAATATAAAAGCGATATACGTATACCTTTGACTCATCAGTATGAAATCAGCCAAACATTTGCTACCTGGAATGTGGCGCAGTGCCTCGTCGATGTCTGTTCCAACTCGTGAAGTGATGGGACAGAAAACCAGAAGGTAGTCACTGTCTTCAGGAGAGATCACCTCGTTTTGGCCCACGTCTTTCAGTTTTCCAACAAAGTCCAGATGAGCATCGTTGGTTTTTCCAGCCAAGTAGACGAAGAAGTTCTTCCCTGGCACTAAACACAGAGAAGATATAGTTCATATAGTTGTGTGCATACACACCACCAAACCCAGATGTAGGAGAACGTCGGAGCTCGGTGCGAGGTGCTGTCGGAGCTCCGTGCGAGGTGCTGTCGGAGCAAAAGTCAGGGGCATCTAAGAGCGCTATTCCATCCATCCATCCATCGTCCACCGCTTATCCGGGATTGGGTCGCGGGGGCAGCAGCTCCAGTAAGGAACCCCAATCTTCCCTTCTCCGGGCCACATCCTCCAGCTCCGACTGGGGGATCCTGAGGCGTTCCCAGGCCAGTGAGGAGATATAATCTCTCCACCGAGTCCTGGGTCTTCCCCGGGGTCTCCTCCCAGCTGGACGTGCCTGGAACACCTCCCTAGGGAGGCGCCCAGGTGGCATCCTTACTAGATGCCCGAACCACCTCAACTGGCTTCTTTCAACGTAAAGGAGCAGCGGCTCTACTCCGAGTCTCTCACGGATGGCTGAGCTTCTCACCCTATCTCTAAGGGAGACGCCAGCCACCCGTCTGAGAAAACCCATTTCGGCCGCTTGTACCCGTGATCTCGTTCTTTCGGTCATGACCCAGCCTTCATGACCATAGGTGAGGGTAGGAACGAAGATCGACCGGTAGATTGAGAGCTTTGCCTTCTGGCTCAGCTCTCTTTTCGTCACAACGGTGCGGTAAAGTGACTGTAATACCGCCCCCGCTGCTCCGATTCTCCGGCCAATCTCTCGCTCCATTGTCCCCTCACTCGCGAACAAGACCCCGAGGTACTTGAACTCCTTCACTTGGGGTAATGGCTCATTCCCTACCCGGAGTAGGCAATCCACTGGTTTCCTGCTGAGAGCCATGGCCTCAGATTTGGAGGTGCTGATCCTCATCCCAACCGCTTCACACTCGGCTGCGAACCGATCCAGTGACTGTTGAAGGTCACAGACCGATGATGCCATAAGGACCACATCATCTGCAAAGAGCAGCGATGAGATCCTCAGGTCACCGAACTGCAACCCCTCTCCTCCACGACTACGCCTCGATATCCTATCCATGAAAATCACGAACAGGATTGGTGATAAAGCGCAGCCCTGGCGGAGGCCAACATTCACGGGAAACGAGTCCGACTTACTGCCGAGTATCCGGACACAACTCTCGCTTTGGGCGTACAGGGATTGGATGGCCCTCAAAAGTGACCCCCTCACCCCATACTCCCGCAGCACCTCCCACAGTATCACCCGGGGGACCCGGTCATACGCCTTCTCCAGATCCACAAAACACATGTAGACCGGATGGGCGTACTCCCAGGCCCCCTCCAGGATCCTTGCGAGAGTGAAGAGTTGGTCCGTTGTTCCACGACCAGGACGGAATCCGCATTGTTCCTCTTCAATCAGAGGTTCGACTACCGGCCGAACCCTCCTTTCCAGTACCTTGGAGTAGACTTTACCAGGGAGGCAATAACTAAATGTAATTTATTCTCTATAACAGAGGTCCTCAATAATATAATACAAATAATATTTGTTGTAAACATTGTATTTACATTAGTCTGCAGGGTATTTTATTTTGAAAAATGAAATAAAATGCATGATATAAAATGGAATAATTACATTTACATTATATATGTGATAATTAAATTATATGTTTTGCACTTTATTGTGTGTTTTTTATGCCTGCTCCCCCACAGGATGGGGAGTATTCTATAATACTGTAATATTGTACTCTTGACAGAGCAACACCTGTTGTGAAAAAGGTTTTCAGATCTTGTACTTAAATGTGCAAAATCACCACATCTGGATAAACAAGACTTTTAATCTGTAAAGAAACTAAAGCTGTCGTAAAAAGTACAACGTGTACCTCTGAGATGTAGTAGAGTGGAAGTATAAAGTTGCATACAATTGAAATACCCAAGAATGTGTTCTTTAGTGCAATACTTAAAGAAATATACTTATTCCACCACGTGTAGGTCATTTATAAAAACAGTAAACGTTCTCACCGATCTGCCCTTCCTGGTCCATGACTCTGAGGAGATAAAGAAACCTTTAGTTCACTCAATCTGAAGCTGAACACGGAGTGTAGGCCTATAAACATCACAAAAAACTCCGTTGTCACAGCTGCTCTGCACAAGCTAGTGCTAACCCAGGAAACAGAGTTAAAGTTACCGATAACCTGTAATGTAACTCCGAAGCATGGTAGAGATTCCGCTGCTCACAGCCTCCAGTGGAGTATTAAAAACCTTTTTTAGATGCTTACTTACCGAGTAGATTGATAATTGCTTTGAAATGTCTCGTTCATGTCTGTCTCAGACGAATATTTCCCCTTCAGTGAGGGACTTTCACTTTCGCTTTGACATGCAACGTGTTCTCCAGCTGATCACAGGAGGAGGTGCTTACAAGTCTTTAGACCAGGGGTCACCAACCTTTTTGATACTGAGAGCTACTTCAAGGATACTGAATAATACGAAGGGCTACTTGTTTGATACAAACTTCCTGAATAACATAGTTGCACGGTTCACCTTTAATGATAATATTATCATTATTAATAATAATAATAATAATAATAATACATATTCATATGTGAAGAGACTGTCTGATTACATGTTAAATATTCCTCACATTGATTATTAACAATGATTTACCATGGTAGGAAACACAGATATATTTAAACATTATTTATTTATGTTCTCAATCTATTTCCACATTTGAAAGTCAGAGTTATCACATCTCTGATATTTTTTGTAAATATATTTATTGACTCACGTGGCCCCTGTGAGCGACCAAGTGCCTGCGGTCACCGCGTTGGCTACCCCTACTTTAGACTTTAGCAAGAGATCAGATATGAAGGCTGCAGGAGGAAGGAGTCACTGCAGAGCTGCTGGTTACTATGTGCATGTAGGTGAGAGCAGCTTTTACTTTACTTAGGTGTTGGCTTCAAACACATTCCTGTCTATAGACACATCAGAAACTCACTTCCTGTAGAAGCATCCAAAGTATTTTACAACTTCTGCATTTCATACTGGTCTCAAGCAAACAAGCATTAAAACTAAGTTGATGACTTTATAAACCAGCCTTAACGCCCTGCACAGTAAAACACTACAGTGTCATCATTAGTAAATATAACTTGTTTAACTTTGAGGATTTAGTTTTGCACAATCTGTCTTTTCTTGTAAGGCCATTAAGGAATGTAACAAGCTCTCATGCTGCCATCGCCTCCCGAGACCCCGGCAATCCATTCGCCTCTCGGGACCCCAGCGATCCCCCGGACTCTCGAGACCCCCGTGTTCCCCCGGACTCTCGAGACCCTGTGTTCCCCCTGGCCCTCGAGACCCCCGTGATCCACCTGGCCCTCGAGACCCCCGTGATCCACCTGGCCCTCGAGACCCCCGTGATACCCCTGTCCCTCAAGACCCCCGTGTCACCCTCAAGTGTCAAGACCCCAGTTCCAGTGGCTCCGGCCCAGCCTCCAGAGCGGCTCCGCCGGCCTTCTGCCCAACCTCCACCCTGGCCTCCTGAGCGACTACGCCAGCCTCCAGCCTGGTCTCTCCGCCAGCCTCATGAGCAACTCCGCTGGCCTCCAGCCCGGTCTCTCCGCCGGCCTCTAGTTCGGCGTCTCCGCCGGCCTCCTGAACGGCTCCGCCCGCCTCTAGTTCGGCCTCTCTCTGAGCCATGTTGGCGCCTGATTTTTTACACTTTACATTTGTGTCCGGAGTCGTGCGTTTGAGTCTTCCTTCCCTGTGTCTAAGTCGTAACAGGGTGTAATACTTGATACGTGTATGTACATATATTTGACTCTGATTGATTTCAGTAATTATTGTATTTTTTACTTGTATTTGCATTTATTGCATTAGTTGTATTTATGTTTTTGTCGACCTGCCCACAAACCAAACCAGGTTATATGTGGAGTTAACTCATTTAACTGTTAACTTACTCAAACATGTCGTCTATAGCAACGGTCCCCAAACTTTGGGGGGGGGGGTTATAAATAATATAATAAATAAATAAATATGACGGAATAAAACGATACAGCCGGCATGAAAACAAATATAAAGTGCATAAAAAACTCACCATTACGCTGAATTAGTGGGAGCCCTGAGCTTGTGTCTCTGCAACGAGCCGGTTCAATATAGAAGTATAAATTCCTCTTAGCGACACGGTTAGTCACCAAGTATGACGCTCTCAGTGCACTCGCATGTGTTGATGTGGTGGCCATCAGTAATTCTTTATGTCCTTGTTCAGTTATGAAGGCTTTGTTGCCATATGTGAGAGCCTGTATATTATGCAGAGCGGCGCATGAGAATCACCTGTAGAGATAAACACGTATTCTAAGTGACTCCTGATGTTGTCTTTTAAATGTCTCCTCATTGGGTCTTTTCCCTTTTCCAAAAAAGCTCTTTAAAGACGTTTGTTTTCACTCATTGTTGCTTGTGGGCTTAATTTTTTTGAAGTAAAGTATCACGTGACAGACGAGCGTCTTGACATGTCAAGAGACATAGACGCACAGACAGATGTATCTGGTGATTTTTCAAAATAAAATATTTTTTTATTCAATCTTTCTGTGCGGCCCAGTACCAAATGACCCACGGACCGGTGGTTGGGGACCATTGGTCTATATAAGAAAGACACTAATTTCTGCTGACACTTTATTTATGTAAATATAACCTATGAATCTTATTTGAAGGTTCAAAATACGTCATTTTATATTAGTTAAATAATCCTAACAAGGCAATAAAGTGTAGTTGGATGATTTACTACCTACTCAGCACTCACACAAGAACGTTATGCATTTAGCAGCTAAAGAGTCAGTGAATATTGGAATATATATATATATATATATATACGTATATGTAAGTACTTGTACCTTACTTGAGTATTTCCATTATATGCTACTTCTAATGCACAACATATCAGAAAACATCATTTTAATACTTTAATGAGCACAAAGTAGCAGCAATCATTATGAGTCGCACACATCCCAACATAACACACTCTACAGCAGCCCGGCGTTACATCCGCACTCAACAACTCTGTCCTCCATCACTTACATGAAGTCATTTCACTTTCTCCCACCATATCTTCCACATGCAGTCACTTATTTAATGTCTAAGGCAGACGTGTATTTCTTCCATCACTTTCTCGTGTATTATGCTTCAGCTTAACATCAGAACTATGCAACCTAATAATATAATATCGTCCTGTTTGAATGATTAAACATGCATCACACATTTAAGAATCAAGACTGTAAACAGCTTTTAGATTCCTTTGGGTTCTGTTTTGTTAGTGACTTCTATTTCTCTTGAAATTCTTGAATTCCAAATCAACGGAATGATCGCAAATCCCAAAAATATACCTCCTGCAGTAAGCCACTTCCAATTCTTCTTGCACCCTGAAAGAAAGAAAAACAGAGCAATGAGTCATCAGGTATCATTTACAACCAGACATGATTTATACCCATGTTTTTATTACTTAATGCAAAGGAAACTAAATGTTGGTTTTCTCTGTCCGTCCTTTCAGTTTATTTTCACGCCTGTTGGAAGTTTCTGATACAACTGGGAAATGTTAAACTGTCGTACCAGAGTCTTAAAATGATCGGATTTTAAGGATAATTATCGTGCGTCATACTGTAGCCACAACGCGAATACTCGTACGGCACTTTTGGCATTATTGATCCTACAGAGCGCTAGATTATCGTACAAATACGTTCATTCTCTGACACAACTATGAAAAACAACAAACTCTCCTAAAACTAAATCAGACGGTTGAAGCCTCATATCAGCTTCAGCTTCATTTAAAAAATACTTTTCTACAGATTGATAACTGTGGATTTTGTACGCAATCTTTTCACTTCACAGCTCCTATGGTCAGGAGGATTACACAGAGCAATAACTCCTTTAATGTGCATATATGGCCACATGAGTGATGTGTAAAATAGACTTCATATAGAATAGAATAGAGTTCATGATTACAGTCACACTTACAATGAATGGAAAGAATGCAACGAATGCAACGAATGAAGTAATTGGACCAGGTAGACCTCTGAAAGAAAGAAAATGAGTAATAATTAGTAATAATGAAACTGAATCATTTCTAAGGTGGACAAGGTGATCCCTTATCTCTTAAAGGGATAGTTTGGATGTCTTAGAGTGGGGTGGTCTGAGGTGCTTATCCACAGTCAGTGTGTTAGCCACAGTTAGCTGTGTGCTGCTGCAGACAGGCGGAGCAGCAAAACATATATTAGCCACCTAAAAGAAAGAACCACCAGATAAATGCAACATCAGTTCAAGTGAACGCTATATTTAGAACATTTTCATCGTTTTACCTCGCTGTCAGACAGCTGAACAGTCTGTGTTTCTGATCTACTGTATGTTCTCACCAGAGCCACCAGGGTCCATTGAAATAAACTGTAATTTAACCTTGCAGAGTACCAGAGTTACATAAAGTTCTCTCAATATAGAGTACACTTAAACTGATACTGCTTTTTTTTTTCCTGACGTCCCCGTCCACAGCAGGACTTAGCTTCCGTGCCGACCTCATCTACTGACTCTGGAGAAGTACCTCATAAAACATCCAAACTATCCCTTTAATATCACAATATCAGTGCACTGCATTGATCGTGTGTAAACCTGCTTACCAGAGGAGGGGGAACTCCCAAAACCTTCTGGATCTCATGCCACGCGATGTCATTGCGGTTACACTTCAGGAGGTTGCCGTTATAGAACAGACAGTCCACAGTGAGCAAGACCATCTGGTTTTGCACTTGTCTGCTGCTCGCAGCTACAACATGCTCAGGGTTGAAGGTGTGATGCATCACCACCAGAATTGCTCGTTTACCAACTGTAAGCACAGAGAAAAAAATAATTCATATCAAAATATAAAAGCGATATACGTATACCTTTGACTCATCAGTATGAAATCAGCCAAACATTTGCTACCTGGAATGTGGCGCAGTGCCTCGTCGATGTCTGTTCCAACTCGTGAAGTGATGGGACAGAAAACCAGAAGGTAGTCACTGTCTTCAGGAGAGATCACCTCGTTTTGGCCCACGTCTTCCAGTTTTCCAACAAAGTCCAGATGAGCATCGTTGGTTTTTCCAGTCAAGTAGACGAAGAAGTTCTTCCATGGCACTAAACACAGAGAAGATATAGTTCATATAGTTGTGTGCATACACACCACCAAACCCAGATGTAGGAGAATCAAACAACTTAAAACCACAATGTTACATTTTCACAACCACCACCATAATATTACGATCCAAATGATCCATTTATAATATTTTTTTTAATAAATTAAGCAGCTTTAAATGTTACCTATTGCAATAACTAAATGTAATTTATTCTCTATAACAGAGGTCCTCAATAATATAATACAAATAATATTTGTTGTAAACATTGTATTTACATTAGTCTGCAGGGTATTTTATTTTGAAAAATGAAATAAAATGCATGATATAAAATGGAATAATTACATTTACATTATATATGTGATAATTAAATTATATGTTTTGCACTTTATTGTGTGTTTTTTATGCCTGCTCCCCCACAGGATGGGGAGTATTCTATAATACTGTAATATTGTACTCTTGACAGAGCAACAGCAGTTGTGAAAAAGGTTTTCAGATCTTGTACTTAAATGTGCAAAATCACCACATCTGGATAAACAAGACTTTTAATCTGTAAAGAAACTAAAGCTGTCGTAAAAAGTACAACGTGTACCTCTGAGATGTAGTGGAGTGGAAGTATAAAGTTGCATACAATTGAAATACCCAAGAATGTGTTCTTTAGTGCAATACTTAAAGAAATATACTTATTCCACCACGTGTAGGTCATTTATAAAAACAGTAAACGTTCTCACCGATCTGCCCTTCCTGGTCCATGTCTCTGAGGAGATAAAGAAACCTTTAGTTCACTCAATCTGAAGCTGAACACGGAGTGTAGGCCTATAAACATCACAAAAAACTCCGTTGTCACAGCTGCTCTGCACAAGCTAGTGCTAACCCAGGAAACAGAGTTAAAGTTACCGATAACCTGTAATGTAACTCCGAAGCATGGTAGAGATTCCGCTGCTCACAGCCTCCAGTGGAGTATTAAAAACCTTTTTTAGATGCTTACTTACGGAATAGATTGATAATTGCTTTGAAATGTCTCGTTCATGTCTGTCTCAGACGAATATTTCCCCTTCAGTGAGGGACTTTCACTTTCGCTTTGACATGCAACGTGTTCTCCAGCTGATCACAGGAGGAGGTGCTTACAAGTCTTTAGTCTTTAGCAAGAGATCAGATATGAAGGCTGCAGGAGGAAGGAGTCACTGCAGAGCTGCTGGTTACTATGTGCATGTAGGTGAGAGCAGCTTTTACTTTACTTAGGTGTTGGCTTCAAACACATTACTGTCTATAGACCATAGGTCTTCAACAGAGGATCTGCGACCCCCAAGGGGTCCGCGGAGGTACTGCAGGTTTCAACTAATATAATAGACATTATTCTGAAATGGGCCATTCTGCATAATGAGTACTTCTACTTTTAGTACTTTAAGTATATTTGAATGCTAATACTTTTGTACTTTTACTGAAGTAAACAAACGGAATGCAGGAATTGTACATGTAACAGAGTATTTCTATACTGTGGTATTGCTACTATTCCTCCATATATATATATATATATATATATATATATATATATATATATATTATTTTATTTTAAGGTTCATAATTGTATTGTGGGTTTGCATGCTGTAATGTTTAAAAAACACATTATGTTTCTTATTCTCTGTCTTTATATAGCGTTTTATAAAAACATTAATTTCCTACTACCCTGCAGCCAATCAGCTCTCACAGACAGGCTGCTGTGACGAGGCCCCGCCCCCTCTGGTCTGAGTGCTGCTGACCGCTGCTGCCTTCAGGGTTGGCTCGTAAATGTCTTAATACATCAGATTGGTGGGGGAAAAACGTAAATGGATTTTTGTAAAATGTAGCTTTTCTGTTTGAAATCTAGCAGCAAAGTTTGTATCAAATCAAATCAAATCAAATGTATTTGTATAGCCCAATATCACAAAATATACACTTCTAATGCACAACATATCAGAAGCACATATTGTACTATTTACTCCTATAACATTGATCTGATAATATTAGTTACAGGGTGCAGATTCAGATTATTTATACAAAAAATAATCAGCCTAAACATGATGATACTTAATAATAGATACATGTGAGATACCTAGTAGTTTTAAAGTAGTTCAAACCAGCCCCATGTTTACCAGCTGCAACAATATAGTGACATTAATAATTATAATATTTAATGTATTATTCTGAAATGGGCCATTCTGCATAATTATGTGTACTTTTCATTTTGCTTTTTTTTAATGCTAATCACTGAAGTAATTAAATGTAATGCATGCATTGTACTTGTACAGTATTACTACGCTGTGGTATTGCTACTTTTACTTAGGTAAAAGATCTGAGTACTTTCTCCACCACTGCATACTTGGCCAGTAAAGCTGATTCTGAAAATCACGGTATTTCCGACAACCCGTGAATGCAGCAGCAGATGCGGGTCTTATTTGTTCTCTCCAGCAGGAGGGCGTTCCGCCGACAAACATACAAATACAGTGTCGTGAATTATGCCGGTGTACGTGCTTCATATGTAGATGCTGTCAAAGCTTAGGGTTGTATCTCAAGAGTTAGTTTAAAGTCCCGGACCAGGCCTTCCTGGATGTTAGCCCTCCTGGTGGCATCACTGCCGGGGGAAAGGCGACAGAGGAGGCCAGGCTCGGAGACATGGAGGCTAACCGTCTTCACGGAGGGAGTGAGCTGTAGGACGGTAAGGCTCCCGTTGCTTTTCCACCTCCTCCGTTCAGAAACAATGGACGGCAGAGAGGACAGGTTAAGGTGTCTCCGTGTGGAGGACATGTCTTGTTAGCTAGCTACTTCTGCTTTAGCTGTTTTGCTCGACGTCGTCGTCAAAAGCAAAATGTTTTTATACAGACAATGATTTTTGCCTCAGCCTCGGTAATGGCTGATTTTTTGTTTTGTTTTTTTTTGTTAGTTGTACTTGACCGAGAAAAAGAACAGTATTCACTTTAACTACCTTATAACATTTACATTTTTTTTGCCGTTTTCTGTCGTTGTTTGATAGCCTGTGTTCGTTTTTCCCGACCGTTAAAGCAGCAGGTCAGTGGCCTTGAACGTGTCATGATGAAGGTCCACATACTGTAAACACAACGGGAGCTGCAGCAGGACGCACCAAACACCTCATCTCCACTACTTTAAAGAACCTTTTCAGATGCAGTCTCTGCACTAAACTCAAATATTATAACACCATCTTTTGCAAAAAGTGTGTAAGGAAATATGCAGTGGATGAAGAAGTATCCAGGTGTTTTATTTAAGTAGAAGTAGTAAAAATACTGTACAAGTAAAAGTACTCTTCCAGAAGTAATAGTACTCATTATGCAGAATGAACCATTTCAGAATAATAAATGTCATATTACTGGATTATAATTAGTGATGCATTAATGTGTTCATTGCTTTAATGTTGCAGCAGGTAAAGGAGAAGATAATTTCCTTTAATAAATAAATATTTTACATTAATAAAATACGATTGAGCAATAAAAACAATACTGCAGTGTTAAAATACGGCTCCAAAATAAAGTTGTTCTTTTATATGAAACTGTGTCATTCTTATTATAATTGCGGATATGTATTTATTACTTTTTTAAATTATTATTTAATACAAATTCTTAGCTTGTAATAAATAATTAATAATAAAATAAAGACTTGAAACTCAGACACAGTATTGGGTTTGGTTATGAAAATGTAATTATTTGTATGTATCGGTACAAATTACATTATTAGAGCATTAAAATGTGTATTCATTCGGCAATTACTGAGCTTTTCTTGAATTTAACGAGGTTTCGTGAGGCAAGTTAATTATTAAAAACGAATTAGGAGGATGTTAAATATGTAGTTAAAGTAATTCTAGGACTTATATTAATTCTCCTTTGTACTTCTGCTAGTATAAAATATAAATTGTTTTTACATTTCATTCTATTAAGTCTTAAATTTAACTGTTTAAAACCTGCAGAAACTCTGATTTGTATCATAAACACATTCGTCTCTGGTTGTTGTTTCAGGATCATTAAAATATAACTGCCTCCTTCATCTGTCTAATGTTTACTGTGTTTTATCCTGCATGTATCACAAACAGAGAAATACAAAGAAGTAGGATTATGTAAAATAGTTTATCCACATGTTCTGTTCTGTGTTTCAGTGGTGATTTCTGTGAGCCTAGAATGGACCCTGCACACATCGGAGGGGACATGTCTCCTCTGCACGTGCCCAGAAAGAGGAGGTCTGTCCAGTCACAACCTAAAGGTGGTGTGCCATGTCCAGGTAAAGAGAAACATTCTTTATTCAGAACATGACGAGCAGCCGACTCTGTGCGCCATTAAAAACCTTTCATTGTTCAAATGTTCTCTCAAACAGTTGTTCAGCGATTACCAGAAAGAACCTGTGACTTAAATTCAGTTGGATATCCCAAGGTGAGATCAAACTCACACGATATATACACATCCTGTTGCATGCAATGATGTATTTAAGCAACTTTATGAGCCCCGTTGGATCTTTACTGTTCTGTATTTGGTTTCAGAATGACGAGTCTGAAGCCCAGGATGCTCTGAAGATGAAGAGAACTTATGGTAGAAAAAGGTAAGAGACTCGTCCACCTGCCGTGACACATGCTGCAAACTCTGCATGATAATGAATGCATCTCTATTATAATCTTAACACTACTAAACAAATACAAGCAGCTTGAAAAATAAACTATCTGATAAACAATGGCTCTCAAGTGCATGTTATTACACTTCAAAATGTAATAAATGCATAATAAATGTGCATTGTTGTTGTTTTTATCAGGTACGAGGACCTCCAGAGTGTTTCCATAGGAACAGTAGATTACCCAACCACCAGCTGCTCAGTGATGTCATCAGGTGGCCTGGCCAATGGGGCAGACCCAGGGTCCATGGCTCCGCCCACTGCAAGGCTGCCTCCAAGACTGGTGGCGAAGGATGTGTGGCCCCAAGGCCCCGAGAGCAGCAGGGAGCAGCCCCAGCCTCAGGACCACAGCTGGAACTCCAGCAGGGACAGAGGCCCCGACGCCTGGGCCCCGGGCCGAGACCGGCCGCAGGAGCAGGTCTGGAGCTCTGGCAGAGACCGAGCGGGACACTCCAGTCAAGACCAGACCTGGATACCAGGCAGGGACAGGGAACAGACCGGGGCGGACCAGGCCTGGGCGACGGGCCGGGACCGGGGCCCCGAGCAGGGCTGGGCAGCCGACGTAGACCGAGGCCAGGATCAGGCCTGGAGCGCAGGCAGGGATCCGGGAAGAGACCGGGCCTCCTCGGGGCCGGAGCAGGCGTGGGGAACCGGCCGAAGCCAAGACCAAGGCTGGAGTAACACGAGCAGAGACAGAGGGCATGTCTGGAGACCCGGTACGTACTCTTTAGCTTAGTTTATTTGGGCAAATTAATTAATACACACGGTTAAAAAAAGACAAGTGGATACAGATCATCATATATAACCATGGTTCCATTCTGGCTCTGGGACCTTTGTTGTATGTCATACCCCTCTCTCCATAATCATAAATAATTACAATTACATCCCAAACTAAATGTGTGTGTGTGAGAATGTTGTGGTTGTTGTTGCACGCTTATATAAGAAGAAGAAGAAGAAATGTGTTTGCACCTGCAGAAGAGGTGACAGCCTCCTCTTAGATATTTACATTTGTTTGGGAGATTGACTTTGTTTTTTTACTTTTGAAGACTTGAACATGAAGAAAGTCCTGAGAGTGGAGCTGGAGCAAGGTCTGCCTGGAAACAATAGCTTCACTCAGCCACCAGGGGGCAGAGACTCCTGTAAGTTAGCGTCTCGTCTGATCCTCATGAGGTGACACTGAGACACAGATTTGTATTCAGATGATTTCCTGCAAAAAGTAGAGTTTAAATAAATCATGCAAAGTAAAATAAAATAAAAATGCCCCGCCCTAATAAAACATATTATATTATTAAATTGAGTTGCATGTCATTATTATACTTACTCACATGTGTGTTATTGTAATAGCAGTTGTAATTGCTCGGGTAGAACGGAAACAACATTTCTTAAATGAAGGATTTAGTTTTGTGAAATGGCAACAGCAGTAAAAATCTGTTCTGGAAAATAAAATCTAGTCATTTTATTTTGAATATTTGAGGTTCAGATGCAGCCAGTGAGGCGTCGACGGCCCCGCCCAGCGAGGAGCAGAAGCCCGCCGTCCTCTCCTCCAAGAAGGAGCCTCCCACCTACCCTGCAGGTGAGACGCTGCTCTTTACACCTGAGAAGGAACACCTGTTATCTGTCTCAGATAAATAGATCCTCCCAGAAAATAAAGGTGGTTTTTGTGAAGTTAAGACATTTAGATTTGTCTTCAACTGAAATAGTTTTCCCGAGGTGATAAAGTAAAGTTACGCTTATTTACATATATTCACAGTAAAACTTTATTTGATCACGTCCACCAGGAAGTCAAGAGGAGCGTTATCAGCTCCAGATTGTGGCCAAAGGCAGAGTCACCTGTCCGAAGTGTAAAAGTGTGAGCAGGAAGACTGTGGAGGGGCTGAAGAAGCACATGGAGAACTGCAGACTGGTGAGCACCATCGCGTCACCTACGTGTGATGGAGTAACTTCCTGCTTTATTCTTAAGAATAAACATGTATCTGTATACATGAGCACGTTTGACTATTACTCCTGTTGTGTGCAGCAACCCTTTACCTGCCAACACTGCGGGAAGCAGCTGAAGTCTTCCACAGGGATGAAGTATCACGTCATGGCCGACCACAGCCACCTGGTGAGTCGAACCTTCTCTGCTTTCTTTCGTTCTTTCGCTTTCCATATTGAATTATTTCTTCAGACACACAATTACCAGCTGTTACAACTCCAAGTCGAGGTTTCTCTTTGCATGTTACATAATGTTTGTGTCATTCATAAATACAGAAGACCAACAGTGGAGAATGAAAACACACTCGGTGGAGTCTGTTCCTTCACGCTGTTATTTCCTGTTTTCAGCCGTCGGCAGAAGACGCCAAGAACCTGGATGATCGTGCCATCAAAGACAAACTGCGCAAAATCCTGAAGAGACTGGGCAAGTTAAAATGCTCTAAAGAGGTAAACTGAATCATAATAATAATAATAATTTAAGATTTGTTCAAACGGGATAAGAAAAGATGATGATTCCCACTTCTCTTTCCCCCAGGGCTGCACTGCTGCCTTCACCAGCATCATGGGCTACGTGTACCACATGAAGAAGTGCGGGAAGGAGGAGTCTGAGCTGGAGAAGATGCTGCTGAACTGTTCTCACTGCGGGAAAACCTACAAGTCAAAAGCGGGTCTGGAGTATCACCTGAAATCAGAGCACGCTCCTGTGAGTCCCTGCAGCGTTCTTACTAACAGTCCAAAGTGCGTCACATGAAAGAGAACGACCAACAATAAGAATAAAAAGACATATCAAGAAAAGTCAATAAAATAAACACCTTTACCATCCACCCACCCACCCATTTACCCACCCATCCATCCATCCATCCATCCACCCACCCACCCATCTACCCACCCATACATCCATCCATCCATCCACCCACCCATCTACCCACCCATCCATCCATCCATCCATCCACCCATCTACCCACCCATCCACCCACCCATCCATCGTCCACCGCTTATGAAATTATGACGACTGGATTAAATCTTTAGATGTTTTACGTACTGAAATATTTCCCCTCTTGTTACGCAGGCGCCACAGAAGAGCGAGGAAGACGAGGCGCTGAAGGCCCACAGGGAGGCCAACCCGGAGCGGACGGCCAGCGGCCGCGTGCAGCGAGCGTCGGCCCAGGTCGCAAACTTCCACCTGGCTGAGATCGCCAACAACGAGCTGCCCAAAGACTGGCCCAAGAGGAAGTTTCAGTCGGACCTGGTGCCAGACGACAAGAAGGCAAGAAAAGACTCATCTTGCGTGTTTATTGTCTGAATGTTGTATGAAAACACACACGTGTGTACCAGTACACGCTGACGGTACAAGGCTTTCACTGACCTCCTCTTCTTCAGTGCTGCTCCTCCCAGTTGAAGTACGCCCGGCCGGGCCTGCCTGCCTTCAGCCAGGAGGTTCTGAGGAAGTGGAAGAATGAGGTGAAGCTGCAGAGGAAGGTCCAGTGTCCCAATCAGGTAGGAAACAGCGTCATAGTCTCAGCTCAGTAAGTATTTATACACTTCCTGTTGTGATCGCAGCAGTGTGTGCAGCCTGGTGACTGTACTGTGCACTGTGTGTATTAAATACCAGTCAAGGCAATGAGGACTAAATAATAATAATAATAACCTCTAAAGTGAAACTGATGCATTTGCACATTTATTTACTCAGGATCTTTTTATAAACGTGCAGAATCCATAATGTTGCTTCATCTGTGTCCTCAGGGTTGTGGCTCCATCTACACCAGTGTGTCCGGGCTCAAAGCCCACCTGGGACTCTGCACGAGGGTACGTAAGCTTTTCCTTTTTTACCTCAGAATCAGTAACACAACTTGTGCTTAATGGCGTGAGCGGCAGAGTAAAAGATACGACGCATGGGCAAGTACATATGGAAACGATGTGAAAATAATAATCATGCTCTCACGTGCTTCTCTGGCTGCTTGGTAAACGTAAAATCTGACAGATCTGCTTCTCTACTTTCACGATCACAATACAGATGCAGGCTGGGAATCCTTGAAAACACTTGAATTTTAATGTGTTTTCAAGGTGTTTGAATAAATTGCTTGAAACTGTTGACATTGTAATTGCATTACATTCATAATAAATCCCAGAATAGTTCACTTTTTACATAAAGAAATAAAACAAGTCAGAGAGAACTGAATTGTTTCTGCTATTGTAATTTACCACAGCTGTAAGGTGCTGGGAAAGTGCTTGAATTTAACTTGAGAACAGGTGTGGAAACCCTTTCAGTGAATGAGTAAAGAGCATTCCAGGATGTCATGAATGTTTTGCTTGTTTTCATCTGGTTTCAGGGCGACTTTGAGGCTGGAAAGTACAGATGTCTGATCTGCAACAAAGAGTTCAACTCTGAGAGTGGAGTGAAATACCACATCAACTCCGTGCACTCTCAGGTAAACACGCCACGAGTTCCTCTAACCTTGTTTCAGTGTGAACAGTGAAGACGACAGTAAGTAGACGAGTCCCCTCCTGACTGTTTTCACTCCTCTCAACAGGACTGGTTCGTGACAAACAAAAAGGCCTCCAAGAAGTTTGAGAAGTTCCTCAAAAACCAGCCCAAGGAGTTTGTGCATAATGTGGACAAGCAGATCGTGGATCACTGCCACCACCACCATCATCAACACCACCTCCAGCATCACCACCACCAGCAGCAGCAGCAGCATCACCACCACCACCATCAGCATCACCATCAGCAGCATCTGCATCAGCTCCAGCACCCGCCCATGCAGCACCCTCTGCAGCCGCTGCATCACCTCCAGCACCAGACGCAGCTCCTCCACGCCGAGCACCAGATCCTCCCTCCGCAGGTGGACTCTCAGATGCAGATGCTCCACTACACCCCTTTGGAGCCTCCTCCCGGTCCCATGTGGGTGGATATGGACCGGGGGGGAGCTGTGCCGGGACCAGAGCAGGCCCCGCTCGAGATGGAGATAGCCGATATTGACAAACCAAGACAGGACGACGGCGGGATGGTGGAGGGGAAAAGGAGAGAGAAGGCGGAGAGGGGGAAGGCAGACGGGAAGAGGAAGGATTGCTTTGCTTTCGGTGGTGGCGGTGGCGGAGGCGGTGACGGTGGCGGCGACGGTAATACTGGCAGCCCATCCAGAGAACCAGAGGTGGAGCAGCAGAGACAGCTTGAGCAGTGGGACCTGAAACGGCCGGGCATCATGGAGCCGCACGCCGAGTCTGGAAAGGAGCAAATGAACACTTAAAAAAAAATCCACCTAAAAATAAAAACACTTAAACCCTCGTCGCACGTCCGAGCTGAGAGTAACAGCGGTAGAAAGAGATACCGGCGAGTGTCCCTTCCTTGTTTATTAGCCGTGACGTAGAAGAACCCACTAGACAAACGCGTGAGAGGCAGCTGACCACAGAGCTGCAACCTTTTAACTTGTAGAAGAAGACGATGCACCGTGGAGACGAGACGCACTTCAGATGCTGTTTCTGTCTTGAAGCGGTCGTCGTGTAGACAAATGTAGTAAACGTTTATCTGTGTGTTTATCCGTAACAGATTGTTTTCACCAACTTTAAATGTGTCTTATTCTTTGATAACCCTTCCTGTCTTTCATGTTTACCTTGAAGGGGAATAGTTACATTAACCTACAGAGAGGCTGCTACAGTATCGTGTGCCTCTTAAGTATGATCTGTGTAACTTCATGCTTCTCTTTGATCGGCCTTTCTGCTATAACTCGATAGAAAACAGGATTCGTCACCTTGTCTCTTCCTCTAACATATTTCCATCTGTCAGATTTTCACTAAATTCCTTTTTTTAACAGTTAACAGCAATTTAGTTTATGGCTGGCATCAAGTTTAAGCAGGAAAATCACTTCTGAAGCAAATTCATGGCATGAAAAAACCAAGTTAAAGCATTTCTATAACATTAAAGTAATAGTTTGACATCTTGGGGAACTAACTTTGAGAAGATCGATCCTAAAAAGTAGTTCCAGCAAGTCTCTCGAGAGGCAAGTGAGAAAAGAAAGATTCTGGTCATCCGTCGTCTGAGTGCTCTAAATAGTTCTGTGTGTTTTAGAGAGCATGGAAATATAATTCTGAAAAGAGATCCTGGTTTAACTTGTTGTTCATAAACACGGGAGAGAAAACAATTCATATCAGATTTTAAAAAATGGATCACAACATTTATTTCTCACTTGTTGGGTGTATTTTTGAGCCATGCTAGCAGTTTGCACCCGCGTCCACTCTTTATGCTAAGCTAAGCTAAGCGCTCCGTACCTAAAGCAGACTTTCTTCTCGTTTAAGAAGGTTTATTTCCCTTAATCCTTAATTGTTGGACAATTCTTTTAAAAGCGGCCTACCTCATGATATCTAGTTTCCAATAAAACAACATAAGTTTAAATACTCGATGTGTTTACTCACAGGTCTGACTCCTAAAGATGTCAACATGTGGACACATTTAAATTGCATTAATCCATCATTTAAAACTAAAACAAATCTACTTTCAAAGTTATAGGACATATTTTAATTTCCCTCAGCATACGCAGCCCACCGACTGAGGAAAACCTCAAGTTATGTTTGAAAGCTCTGGGAAAAACTAGAAAAGTGGGACTTTTTATTTATTTAAGATGTTTTATGGAAATAATCTCATATTTTTGAATCCGTTGTAAACATTCCACGCAGGAGTTTTATCAGCAGGGAAAGTAAAAACTGAAGCACATAAATATAATTGTTGTTAACGGCTGATCACAAAACAACAGCCGTTCTGTTCGTTGACGTTAACGCTGGAGACAAAAGACACATGGAGGACGTCTGCCTCTTCTGCTCCAAGACAGAATATTTAACCGATAGCATGTAGCCTAATGTTTATGTATTTATGCATTTTGTATCTGCTATAGTGACGTGTGGTTGTCAGCCATCTGTTTGTGACGTTTCAACACCTTTATGAATGTGTTCAGTTTCCTCTCTGTTGTGCGGTTCGTCACCCGAGTGGATTTGAAGACGTGGAAAGAGGACGAGCCTTTAATGTGTTCACCTGACTCACTGTAAAACTGACGATCTGATCTGTTCAAAGTGCTTTACCCTTCATTGACCTCCATCAGATGCCTTTTGGAAGAGTTTAAAATAGAAACTCCTTTTACATGGGAAGTATTTCAGAACTCATGATTTTACATATAAAGCACCTGCAAGGATCTCTTTATGATCACTGTGTTCCCTCTTACTGTCATTTTACTCAATGCTTAGTGATGAAAAAGATTTATATGGGTCTTTTTCTGGCTTTTATTACTGTTATTATTTGTGTAGCTCGCGACTCCTTGAAATTAAGCAACATGCTGCGACACCTGCAGCCCATCGTCAGTGTTCGTGTCTCAGAGCTGCAGCTATCGACTAATCCTTTGGTCTAAAAGATGTCAGGAAATATTGAAAAATGTTCATCCCAGTTTCTCAAAAGTCTTTAAATGTCTTGTTCTGTCAGTGCAAACCCCAAACATATCACGTTAGTAATATATTAAACAAAAAAAGCAAGAAATCTCCATATTTAAGAGGCTTTTTCTGCATGAAACATGACTTCAACGATTCCTCCATTATCAAACGTCCACTTCATTATTATTTCCCATCGTCTTTAATTCAAAATGTAAACGCTTTAAAAAGTTGGAAGTTTCCTTGCTTTTGAAATACTTCCCATGTCCACTTAAGCTTGTGACCAAATGTTAATCTGTGCATGTACTGTGAGGAAGTAACCTGCTCTACTATTGGAAGAAGTCCAAGCGTTAATGAGTGAAGTGTCCAACCTGTAGTTCAGTCAGTGAGACTCAGTGTTTCCCCCGGTCATTCGCAGCTTGTGTCTTACTTTCTTTCTTTACATCCCTCTGTCTTACAGAGTTAGTCCAAACAGGAAACCTGTATAGTTCTAACTTTTATATTTTAGTGCCATCAGAGGAGTCGTCGTACTGCAAAACCTCTGCATCATGTAAATTAATGTTATCAATGGTGACCAGGTTTGAATGAAGGTTCACTTAATAAGATCGTATCATCTGTAAGCACACAAAGATCTCAGCCAACCCTACGTTACAAATCTGTACATTTAATATGTTATTACTTGTTTTTTAGAATGTGCTGCTATTTCGTAGCGTTGTTATAACCACAGATGATTAAAAGTTTAATTAATGGTCATTTGTTTGGGCTCCGTGTCTTCAGTAACAACGACGTGGAGACTGAACGCAAAGAGCATCAGGTGAGAAGACACGCATATAAATACGAGTCTAAAAGAATGAACTGGAATAAAATATAAAAGTAAGTGAAATGTTTATAAAACAGAAGAATATGGAAGATAAAAAAATATTTTTATTCATATGTTATGAGAACTATTTCCCACTTGACTTTACATAATGTTTAATAACATGTTATAATATATGGATGTTTGGCAGTGGTGAAATACACCGAATATTGAGATATAAGTACCACAAACAAATACCATAACATACAATATAAACGGTAATAGAATACCTGCACACAGCCACATACATACATGCAGACAATAATAATACACACACTCATTCTTACACACACACAAGTGCATTAAATCAGAATATGTACAGAAGTAGGTGAATGTACCAAAACAAGAAAAGAATAATAATATCATGTAGATTATAATTAGCTTTTTTTCCATCAGTGTAATGAGGTTACATTATATTATTGTATTATACTTAATGTATTTGTTGATTATAATTTGTATTATTAATCTGAATCTTCAAAGTAACTAAAGCTGTCGGATACATGTAGTGACATTATTGACCTCTGAATTGTAGTGAAATAGAAATATAAAGTAGCAGGAAATGAAAATACTCCGAGTACAAGTGCTTCATAAATTGTACTTCAGTACAGTATTTGAGTAAAAGTACTTAGTTACGGTCCATCACAGGTTAAAAGTACTTCCTGACCTCCAGTAGATACTTGGTGAGGCTTGAACTCTCGACCGCTACAGGAGCGCGTCGGTGTAGTTCCATGTTCCGCTGATAGGGGGCGCTGTGAGTCACCATGCCGGTACAGTAACATGGCGGTCTGATGTAAGCAGAATGCGAGTTCCAGCAACCGGAATCAGTGGAAACAACGCGACGGGGGATGTTTATATTTTGCCGTTCGAGAAAGAATAACGACTGGATGCATGTGTCCGGTATGTCTCTACGGTTCCGGTGATCTTCCACGGTTTCGTTCCCGGTAGCAGAGTTTGGGATTCGATCCCGAGTGACCAGATTCTAGCTTCCCGGATTAGGTACGAGGCGTATCAGCCTTCGCCACCGGACGAGGAAGCCTCAATTCCATGCAGGGTGAGTTTTTAACGGTACTAGTAGTGCTACTTGTAACGTATTTCGGTTACCGGCCGATTTTAAGAGTGTTTCACTTACTTTGCGACAGTGTAAGAAGTGCTAACACCCAACAGCCACTTTAGCCAGTTAGCATTAGCTGTGTGGAGTTAGCTTGATAGCGCGACGCGAGTCACCGGGAAAACAAACAAGAAACAATAGTCTACCACTTAAATATCTTGGTACTTGATGTATATGAGATTTGAAACGTATGCCGAATTAACAAGTGATTCAAGATAATTGGAATTGTTGATTTTCTGTCTATCTATCAGCCCATATACACTTAAAAGTACGGAAGATAGCATATAATTATCATAATACTGAATGAGGTATGGCTTAATATTCTCAGACAACGCAATATCGATGTGACATCGGTGTTTTTGCTGGCTCTTCAGCTCCACGTTTCCACATAAATGTATTTTAAAGTATATACTTAGCACGCTGTCAGGTGGCGTGAAATACTATAAAGACGCATATGGCAGTGTTATTTACTTTCTATACAGGCTGTTGAACTGTGAAGGGCAGCTTTGAGTCAGTCAGTCCAGAGTAAGGAGCAAACACTGAGGTACTATGATGAAATATTACTGTATGTGTATAGTCATTGCATAACTTTGTATAGTTCCTAAGAAATTGTGCTTGTGCTATATTCTCTGATATTGTGGTGTGGTTGATTTTAAAAATAAATAATAATAATTAAAAAAGTTAATGGATGCTATGTCTGTCTTAATTTCAGTTTCTTCTGTCAGCAGCAGTGAGAGAGAAGAAACTTGCTCCATACATGAGGAGGCACCTGACAACACCACCACAGCACAAGAAGCCCAGGGCCTATGGATCCTATTGACTCTGAACAAGGTTATACAGGCTATAACATTTAAATGCATTAGGTTACTGTCTGTTATAAAAGTGTCACAGGGGGGACATTAATTAATGTGCACAAACGACTAATTTCTACTCTTGAATTAATGTCAGGATACTGATTCAATAAGAACTGAAGTTGCAGGTTGTTGACTAGTCTGGTCAGTTATGGAGGAGCACATGAAGTCGCAGTCTAGCTGCTGTGTGGTGGGAAATTCTGAATGAATTCCTTTTTAAATAACATTGTTAGGTTATCACATTCATTACGTGTGTTCTTGACCTGATGGCCGAGTGGTAAGAGTGCACACGTATCACATGGATGTAAATACTCCCCGGTTCAATCCCTGGCTGGCCTTTCCCTACATTTCCTCTTTCTCTCCTCACTATTCCTATTAAAAAAAGGCAGAAAGTGCCCAATAAGTTCACTTTTAAACATCCCTTCATCATATGTTAGAATGTAACATTATGTACTGTGCTCAAAGTAAGTCATTCTTAAGTGTAATCTACTTAAAACACAAATTAATTCCTCATTTGTGCAATTTTCAATGTCACCTTTAAGATGACAATCTGTAAGAGTAACATTTGGTGAGATAGTTGTGCACATGGTCCTTTTGGCGGTCTTTTAATTGTGTCAATAAATGTTTCAGTCGAGTAATAACACCCCTCTCCTCGCAGGGCCAGAGAAGCCGTCAGAGCAGTGCTGCGATTTAACCCCCAGCTCCAGAGGAAGACAACGGAAGAAGAATTCAAAATATTTTGATTATGAAACTGAAGCTGCGACTGATGTGCAAAGTTCCCAGCGACGGCCACGTGGAAAGCGCTCAGGAGGAGGAATAGAGGCAGATTCTGGAAAGTCCCCGGCAAAGAGTGGGAAAGCTAAGAATGCCACGCAACAGACGGAAGAAGATGTGGACAAAGAAGCAACTGACGAAACACTTCAAGAGTCTGATGGAAAAACCTCACAGGAAACTCCTAAACGGGCAGTGAGAGCCAAGAAGACCTCGACAAAAAAGACTCCCGCCAAAAAAACACCTGCTAAAAAGACTCCCGCCAAAAAGACTCCCGCCAAAAAGACTCCCGCCACTGATGGGAGCCTCCCAACTGTGCCGGGTGGAGCTGCAGACGCTGTGCAGCAGGAAAATGGGACACCAAAGCCGAAGAGAAAGTACGTGAGGAAGCAGCCTCCAAAGGAAGCCGTTGAAGAACCAGCAGGTGAGGAGGCTGCAGGGGAAGCTACGAATGAACCCGAGGAAGAGACCACGCCGAGCGGACGCCACAGGAGAGGTGCCGCTAAAGCGTAAGTCACACGCTCTCTGTCCTATACGCTCAGATTAAATTATACGTAGAGCGATGGCTGCAGATGTTCTCCATGCATACAGTCTATGACGTGGGCAATTCAGTCATTTTTATATTTAAAACGTTGCACAAAATATTTTGCAGGGCTTTGAAGTACCTCCACGCTTTGGCAAAAGAAGTTCTCTGTCACCCCGGTGAGGAGTCAGGCTCCCAGCCAGAGGACGACCATGAGATCTCCCACAAAGACTCCGTCGCAGAGCGGAAAAGTCTCAAAGGAAGCAAAGGTAGAGTGGAAATCCTGCTTTCTTTGTCGCCAAGTTGTTACAGCGCATTACGCCACTGTCACCGGTTCGATTCCAGCCTTGGGACCTTTTGCTTTATGTCGCACCCCTCGACTGCTCCACTATAGTTCATATCCTAAATGCAGCTCCTGACTTAAACTGCCGTATACAACTTAACGTGTAGACGTCACTATATGGTTGTTATAAGTGTATTTTTAACTTTTTGAGAGGCTAGTTGTTTGCCCCTGCTTCCAATCTTTGTGCTAAGCTAAGCTAATCACCTCCAGCTCCATACTTAAGTGGAGTAGATCTTCTTCTCTAAGTTTATTTCCCGAAATCCTTGTCGCTGAAGAGAACTTGTACGAGGATCTATATCATCACGTGCCAATCAGGACAATTCATGTTCCCACTAAGGAATTAATTTAGGTTTCTTTTCCTTTTTCTATTTAAAATCCTGATTCCAGACTGAAGGTTGAGTGTCATGCTCATGGCCGTGTGTGGCTGTTGATAAGATACGAGGATAATGTCCCAGGTCTGGGGTCAGAGGTCAGAGGTCAGGCTCGAGGCAGAGATCAGGAGGACAGTTCACTCTTGATTGCCCTATTCAATTATTCAATCAGAGTTACCGCAGTCCACGGCTCTTCTGCTTCTATGGCTGCAGATTTCTATAGAATTATAAACGGTATATTACAGTAAAATAACAAATACCTTTCTAGAACCATTCACCGATGCACTGATGGCAGTAAAGATCCCTCCGCACTCTCGCATGATTTACTCTTCATTACATTCCCGCAGGGCGTAAAGGCAAGAAGAGGAAACGTGACTATGACAGTGATAACACAGAAGATGAGGACTTCGTTCCAGATGTTGAAGAAGACGAGGAGCTTGAGGAGGTGGAAGATGAAGAAGAAGAAGAAGAAGCAGGAGTGAACTCTGGGTCGGACTCTGACTCGGGGGCCGTTGGAAAAAGTCCGGCGACGTTTCACGTCAACAGAAGCTTTGTTAGTAGAATCTAATGCTTAATTCTTATTGGTTAAGAGCTCCACTTAGTGGTTACAGAATAACACATCGACTCAGAACCAGAAAATTAATCTTTATTCATTCACAAAGAAGTTGATATCTGCAGAACTGTTGCTGGAGAGTGAGAAATAAAAAAATGAGGAGAATTTAATTAATCTAATCTCCTTTTCTCCTGCAGACAGGCCCGAATCCCAGAACCCCCAACGGGCTATCCACCAGCGTCATGAAGATCGTTTGGGACGCTACTGAGACGACCAAGAAGTTGTAAGTAGCTTCTCTCACCGCTGCCGTCTGTTGTTGTTATTTATCATACAAATAAAGATCTATCTTATTTTAAGAGCCACATGGTGTGTGTGTGTGTGTGTGTGTGTGTGTGTGTGTGTGTGTGTGTGTGTGTGTGTGTGTGTGTGTGTGTGTGTGTGTGTGTGTGTGTGTGTGTGTGTGTGTGTGTGTGTGTGTGTGTGTGTGTGTGTGTGTGTGTTGCAGCCGGGAGGAGCACCACAGCAGCTGGGTGTTCCCAGAGTGGGTCCCCTCCTCCAGTGTCTGGCACCTCGTACCGCAAAGGTAGTTAACCTTTGACCTTTAACCTTTTGTTTGTCATGAGTGAGACTGTCCGGGTCAGCATGAGGCGCTGCTCCACCTGATCAGATCCAGTAACCAATCACTGCGCTCCATTCCACGCACCCAGTTACAACCTAAAGGGGATCATCTGTTTTCAGTTGTTGGCACTACATTGTTCAATAGTTAGAGTAATTATTTATCAAGATAGTTTATGCTTTTATTATTATATTACTATATTCTCTTATTTATGTGTTTTTATTTGATCATTCCTCTTTTTAATTGACTCTCTTTGTAAAGCACTTTGAACATTGCTTGTTGTTTTTAAATGTGCTTTATAAACTAAGTCATTTTAGAGCTTTTATTGTGAAAGGTGGTTACATTAGTGGTTCTTCATCACAGTGTCTGCTTATTATACTGAGACTAAATCATTCCACGTCAGATTCTTAGACTTCTAGAAGAATACGTTTGTTAACACATCTGATATACACCTTTGTGATTCAACCAGCAGACATTTGATTCCCACCAGGTGTTGTGGGAACTCTGAAACGGCATCATCTCTTATTTATCGAAGGTTTGTGCGTCTTATGTGTTCAGTGATTTGGAGAAGTACCTGCCTCAGGAGCTTCAGTCGGCTGCTTTCAGAGTGTCCAGAGAAGGACTCAGTAAAGAGGAGACGCCTCTGCAGAGACTCAGCAGGTTAGACTCAGCACCAAACTTTAATATATATATATATATATATATATATATATATATATATATATATATATATATATATATATATATATATATATATATATATAAACATGTCATTTAAAGTTATATATTTTATGCCTTAACTAGACACGTATGTGACTCTGGCTGTTCCACACTTAATGTTGTCTATATTTAAGTATTATTTCATCATTTATTACCATGAAGTTCCTTTTTAAATGTATTAAATATATATTTATACAGGTGTTATGCCAGCTACCAAATATTTATATGAGCATATCAAGCTTTCTTGTTTAGACAAATCAGAATTAAGTGAAAAATCTGTATTTAATCCTGAATTAGTTTTTGGGTTTCAGTGCAATTTGTTCTTTTTTTAAAGGTAAATTGTGCTAAAAACCTTGGTTTTAAATATGATCCATGTTTTTATCTGTTTGCTTCAGAGGAGACGTAAAGAAATATGTTTTCATATTACTTTAGTGACATTTTTAAAAGTCAGATTTGGTATTTCAAAGTAAAAGCCTGATTTGTTGACGTTTCTAAAGCCTCTCTGTTTGTGTCACCAGGTTCACGGCGCTGCCCGCTCACCCGGATCGCTGGGACATGTTGCTGTATGCAGGTGGACCGGTCTGGGCCTTGGAGTGGTGTCCCACACCCGACGGAGCTCCAGCGTCGCAGTACATCGCTCTGGCCTGCCATCGAGGGATGGACGACCAGCACTATGTCAACAAGATGTACAGCGGACCTGCACTCGTCCAGCTGTGGGACCTCGGCTCGCTGGAGTACAACAGCAGGTACAGCTGCGGCGGGTGGGGTTATGTAAAGCGTTGTTGCCGCACATCGTCTGATGCATTTGTGTTGAATTGGTTTCATCGCTGTCGGAGTTTATTTTGAGGTTTCCAGAGTAGAGCTGCGCTGATTATTTTAATATGATTTAATTGATAAAGTCATTTTTTTAATGCAAAAATGCTGTTTTCAGCCTCAAATGTGGAGATTGTCCTGCTTTTAAGTTTTTATATCAGATGAAACTGAATATTTCTTGGTTTTGGACGAACAAGACATTTTAAACCATCAGCTTGGACTTGGGGAAACTGGGATGAACGTTTTCCACAATTGTATTACATTTTCCAGACCAAACAATTAAGAATAATTAAGAATAAAAATAATATTCAGTTGCAGTTAATGGAAACCTTATAAACCCACCGTTACTGTCTGTATCAAAGGTCGTCCATGTTTTGCTTTGTATGATGCATCCTCCACGTCTCTGCAGACCCGACTCCCAGCCAGCCTTGTCTTATGGCTTAGCGCAGGACAAAGGCTTCATCTGGCATCTCAAGTGGTGTCCTGCAGGAGGCTGGGAGCTCCCCAGCTGTGGCAGAAAGGTAATGTCTTCCACAACACAGCGCGATTAGTTCTGGAATGCTGTTTCAATATGTGACACCTTTTCTTTGTTTATTCAAGGCTCCTTTCCTGCCCAGACTGGG
This sequence comes from Cottoperca gobio, assembly GCF_900634415.1. Lineage (NCBI taxonomy): Eukaryota > Metazoa > Chordata > Actinopteri > Perciformes > Bovichtidae > Cottoperca > Cottoperca gobio. The sequence continues at coordinate 2,025,686 of NC_041378.1, forward strand.
TCTTCTGGCTGTGGCCACCTCCACCGGTTCGGTCACCATTTACAGCCTCCCCCACCCTGACGCTCTGCACTCCAACAAGAAGCAAGCGAACTCTGGTAAGACTGAATCTAACACTTCAGATCTGCTTCGTGTATACACTGACCTGTGTTGTCACAGTGACATCGTGGAAGTGTTTCCTGCGGGCAGCAGAGGGCAGCAGAGGGCAGCAGAGGGCAGCGTTGCCTTTGTAGAGTCAGTGTGTTGTGCACCTGCAGTGGAGCCTCAGTGCTGGGTTTTGGATCATGGCCACATTGTGAAACTCAACAGCTGGACTCTGGACTTGTTTCTGTATCGGCTCACAGACGCCGCTCCTCTGAGCACTCGGAGGCTTTCATCGGGCGCTATAGTGACTTTAAAGCATCACGCCGTCCCTGAGGGGGATTCGGTGTCGTGTGGATCCATTTGTTGACTCAGAGATTTGGAGTTGCCACGAAACAAACGCACCCAGAGACCAGTTATCCCAAATGTAACCAGTGAGCGGTGGAAGGAAGAGTCGAAACCAGCAGGAAATAATAACTTTAAATACAATTTCAGAAACACTTTTACACATTGTGAGACACATTGGTGGGATTGTAGATGAAGAAGTCTCGTTTAGGGGTGCAGCTAATGATTATCTTTTAATATTCAGTCATTTCTCAGTTAATTGTTTTATTGTTTGGTCTGAAAACAGTGAAAAATATCCATCAGAACTTCTGAAATCCCAGGATGCAAAAAGCTTGTTTTTGTCCAACCGAAAGCCCAAAACCTTAAACTTAACAATAATATAAATAACCTAAATGGTCTTTAGCTTCAGTCTCCTGTAAAATGATTTCAGGCTAAATGCTTTTATACACGACCCGACTCTGCAGTGAGTATGTAATCTGTCCCACGGTACCACATCCATCACATCAGACGTCTTTAACTCCACCCACTCCTGGTGTGTCTATTAAACTGTTAAATGCAGCTTTAACAGTTAACTGAAAGACTCACACACACACACACACACACACACACACACACACACACACACACACACACACACACACAATGCTCTCCAGGAGTGTGAGTACATGCGGACATTATGGATGCTGGAGCCTGTGGCCGGGTCCATTTAGATCGCTGCTGCCTCTGGAGCGCTGCTGATAGAAGACTGTATGAATGTGATTAATGGCCAGTTTATCTGAGACATCCATCATACACAGAAACGTGTGTGTGCGTGCGTGTGTGTGTGTGTGTGTGTGTGCCCAGCGAGCGGTAGAGGCCAATCTGATTAAACACTGCACCAGTCTAAGATCATAACATTTCTGGTAGTGCACACATCTCGACGGTAAACGCTCTCACACGTGTCCTTGTATCACAGTCGACATTACGTCCCGTCAAAGTGTTCTGGCTCATATCGGAGTGTAACACCAGGGTTGGCTGATGTTTATGAAAGCTGATAATCCTTCAAATATACCTGAATATTTGGCAATTGTCTTAAGAAAAAGCTGCAGTTTAAAACAACCACATGTCTCCTTCGTCCAAATGTGTATTTATTTTTGATCGGACACAAACATCAGCTCCGTTGTTTCATTCATTAAATGGCACGACCATTGTTGGAATAGGCAAACACACAGTAACAACAGACTCCGCTGTATTACGCTCGGCTTGTTTTACAATGAAGAAACATTTCCAGTATGGACATAAAAAGCCATATAAAACCTGACATTTCCGTTCTTTTTTCTTTTACCCCTCTGCTTCATGGCCCCTGGTTTCCATTTTATTTTGTATCCACGGGTCATTGGGTCCAAAGAGCGACTCCATCAGCCCCCTGCGTCCCACCATAGGTTACAGCTCGAGGAGAGAAAGGTTGCAGAGCGCTCTCGTTTGAAGACGCCGTCTCCGAAACACAACTTTGACTGAGACTAAAGCTGAGTTTATGAACAGCGTCTTAGCCTTGATTCTAAATTTGACAGATTAACCAATAAAAAAAGCCTCTAAAATGTTTTTTTAAATGTTTTTAGTTTGATTACTTCGCCTTTATTTGATACACATGACAGCATATAAATGCAGCTGGAAATAAACCACCAAAGCAAGTTTATTTAAATTATTTATATTTTATCAGTTCAATTAGATTCAGATTAAGTTTTCTATGTTTCTTACTTTTGCTTTTTTCACACTTAAATTACTGAATACTATGTTGGCCAAAAGGTACTTCAGTGTAGGTTGCAAACATGCTTTTAAAAGGACAACATGAGATATAATATATATATTACATTTTATATATATATATATATATATATATATATATATATATATATATATATATATATATATATATTAATATTAAAATCAAAAAGTTGTATTTTTGAAGCTTTATTTAAGAGTATTTCCCATTATTTCAGCCTCAATCATAACATTTACTCCTGTGCAGACATTACCTTTGGTCCACTCACCTGAAGCATTTCAAAAGATCTCCACGTGAACTAATTATTCTGTGCAGGTGGGAAGTTTCTGATGGCTTTCAACATATAGCTCTGCAGTCACGTGTCACTGCGAGCTGCTCAACCTGGAGTTTATCTCGCGGACAGAAAGAAAATGAATCTGCTCAACTGTTCTCTGAGGGCAGACGGGGGAAATTAATTTTGAGCTGGCCCTGGAGAGGTGGGGGAGGGATGGAGACTGTAAAGGTGCATTTAACCAAGTGAAAAATGACCGGTGAAATGCGTTCGAGCTCCTGGCTTCTTTCAGCCGGACATTAGTCGCACTAATTGAATGCAGATTAACTCTCTTACATGACGATGAGTGGAAATAATTCCCATCGGATTCAATATCAGCTGAAAGGGTTAAAGGTGGAATTGGTGTGTGTGTGTGTTTTGTTTGCGACAGATAATTATAAATGGCTTTTGTCTGTCCAGTCACCAGAATGAATGAGGAAGTGAAGGAGGGGGGGGGGGGGCTGTTAGAGCTGCAGAATTGGAGGAGGAGGGGTAAAAGACAAAAGGGAGAATGTGAGCCTGCGTAGTGAACGCACATAATTTACAGCGCCGTTCTCCATCAGACAAGGATCTATAATTGAAATGACAAAGAAGATGCATCACCCAGCCAGTTGTTAGTGTTGGAAGCTATGAATTTTAGGTCTAGTAGCTGACACCTCGTGTATCCCCGCGCTGTCAATCATCAAGGACTCGCGTGGGATCGGGCGGGGTAAGAGGTGGAGGAGGTCAGATAAAGTGCTTTATTGTGTGTTGTACTTTTATTCAACACAAGAGCCAGTCTGTTATCCGTCTTCCGTTTAGGGCTGTTAATGCTTTAGATTATACTCAGATTAGGGTTTAAAATGTAAGAGTCAAACCACAGCTGACAGGGTTGTCAAGTTCCAGGTCATACAATGTGGTTGTTGCATGTTAAACATGAAGAAGGATGGAGACCATGTCGGGACATTTTATGAAAAGTAAAGGAAGGTTTGTAACTAAAAGAGCAAAACATTAAATAGATTTGGGTAAAATTGTCCTCTAACAGTAAGTAATAGATTTGACCTTTTCTTAAATGTTAGTTATTGTAACGTTCTTAAACATCGTTCTGAGTGGCATGAAAGTCTTTATTAGATCTAAATGTGAGCTTCCTGTAGGAACACTGTGCACGGTGGGGGAACTTCTAACTGACTGCACGCTCAGGTTCCCCCACCGTCTGAATGTCGGTCTGGGAAAGATAAAAGATTAGGACTTGATTTAGGACCTCAGCGTCTCACATTAAAGCAGGAGTGTGTTTTTGTGAGGCCGAGGTGAGGTGATGGAAGGTGCTGAAGAGTGAGGAGAACACTGTATTGATCTGAACTCTAATGTAAACCGGAGGAGGAGAAGAAACCAGCGATGGGGAACCGTCTTCACACCTTTCTTTTTTTTTTTGTTATTGGATTTTACATTTATTAAACACAACAGTGATTGTCGAGGACGGCAGCATTACCTCTAAAGTGGTGCTTAACATGCAGCCATTTTGATCCCCATCAGGGGAGGGTGATGTCAGCCGGACGCTCGGCTCCAGAGAGGCTCATCAACACGGAAACATTCCTGTTCTTCTAAGTGCCTTTAGATAACGCTGGTGATGCCCCGACTTCACATCTTGCACCGTCAACAAACACAGACTCCAAACCTTTGTTAGCATGTTCTGGTTGCAGCATGTGAAACAGTCATTAATCCTAATCTCATTCATTAATAATCCTACTTGCTGCCACGTCTCTGCCACACCCTACTTTACATATTACACTATTGTGCAATGATGAATGTGATTATAAGAGCAATAGACCTTTAAAGGTCAGTGCAGCGACGCTTTTTATCCATACGAGGTTTAGTGCGATTTCTGTCATTTAACAACTGAACACCAATCTAACTTCCACGCCGGGATTGTCCCGCTGTGTGGAGGGGACTTCTCTTTCTACCTCTGGGAGGTAGTTTGCTTTCAGGTCGTCCGTCCCATTCTTGTGAAGGCGTTCTCTCAGGAACAGCTTGAGGTCACGTGTTCTTGGACTCGAGGATGATCTGATGGGATTATTCTGTGTGACCTCACAAACCACGTCTCTGGCTGGAGCTCAAGAATTCCTTTGCAAATTATGACAATTTCACCCAAAGGTTTTATAGTGTAGAAATAAAGAAGTGATGACACATGGAAACACATATTCTCAGTGACTGCACGCTCGGCTCCACTCAGTCTGAATGTTGGTGAAAGATAAAAGATGAGGACTTGTTATCTTCATTGCACCCTAAGCTTGGTTTTTAATTATCATTCCTAACAAAGTGTGATTTGTGGCTCTTTCTGCAGGAAAAGACAGCGAACAGATGCCGATATATACGGTAGGTTTCTATTCAAAGTGTGCCTCCTCCTTGTTAAATTCTTCCCTGCTACACATGAGATATCTAATGCACATGTGCTGTATAACACAATCTAGTATCCTGTGTGCTTTGTGGCTGCAGTGACATTAGTTTGTCCCTCCCTCTGGTTTGTCCCGCAGGCAGAAGGAGTGGTAACGCTGAAGCTGGGCTCCTTCAAAGCCCCTCACCACGAAAGGAGCGGACAAGTCTTGTCTATGGATTGGCTGCCTGAAAAAACCACACAATTTAATTGCTATTGATTTTATGATGGTATGAATTGATTTCTCGCCGTTGTTCGCTTGATTTATCGTTCAGTGTTTGAAAGAACAAACAAATGCAGACTCTTAAGTCCCCTCGAGGTCAATCTGTTGCCCTCTTTCCTCCTCGCTGGATGGAGAAAATGTTCTTTTTCCTACAAATATCACTGTTAATGTGTCTTATGATCCAGTTTCTTTCAATTATTTTGTAGATGTATCGGATGTCTTCTGCAAGTTTAAATGATGTAATTTAAAGAAGTTATTTTGGTATGTTTTTTGTCCTGGTGGTTCTCTCTTTTCCTCCTCTCATCTCTCTCCTCTCTTTTCTCTCTCTCTCTCTCTCTCTCTCTCTCTTGTTCTCTCTCTCTTCTCTCTCTCTTTTCTCTCTCTCTTATTCTCTCTCTTCTTGTCTCTCTCTCCTCTGTCTCTCTCTCTCTCTTTCTCGCTCTCTCTCTGTCTCTCTCTCTCTCTCTTTTCTCTCTCTCTTCTCTATTCTCTCTCTCTCTCTCTCTTCTCGTCTCTCTTTTTCTCTCTCTTCTCTCTCTCCTGCTATCTTTCTCTCTCTCTCTGTCCTCTCTCTCCTTTTCTCTCTCCTCTCGTCTTTTCTCTCCTCCTCTCTCGTCTTCTCTCTTTTCCTCTCTCTCTCTCTCTCTCTCTCTCTTCTCTCTCTCTTTCTCTCATCTCTCTCTCTCTCTCTCTCTCTCTCTCTCTCTCTCTCTCTCTCTCTCTCTCTTCTCTCTCTCTCTCTCTCTCTCTCTCTCTCTCTCTCTCTCTCTCTCTCTCTCTCTCTGTCTCTCTCTCTCTCTCTGGCCTGTACCACTACACTCACTGTGTTTGGAGCGTCTGCCCCCCTTCCTTCTTTCACAGTCTGTGCTCGCATGTGATTGGCCCTGAATGGATCGTCGCAAAAAAAACCCAGTACTTAAGTACAGTACGTCATTAATTGCGTCCATTTTCAGCTTCATACTTGTATATTTGTTTCCTACTAAAACCTGTTTACATGTTTTAATGTTTTTTTAAAAAGCAGATTAATTTAGCTACTGTCTCTTTAAGGCCTCCTCTCTTAAATGCGCCACTCTGCACGTGGTCTGTTCGGGAAAGACTCGCGTGTTTCTCATAATATGACCCTGAAATAATCCAGCCTCCTTCCATCATCTGCAATCTTTTATTTCACTTTTACAAAAAAAAACTCTTGCCACACAAAAAGTAAATATCAAAGCTCACAGATGTAACACACTGACACATAGGACCGATTGTACAAGGGAGATAAATGTATTTACACATGTATACACAAAATCATACACAGAAAATACACAATATTTGACATATTTACAACAGTCACACGGAGTATATTCGTCACGCACAGCAACAGCACATTACGGAGCATTCTCAAACATTACACGTCCACAGTGAACAAACAGGAACTGTGTTTTTCTGGGTTGAAATTAACTGTAAAGAAAGACTTTGGCTCCAGACTTCACTGTGCATGTTTATCAAAACTAGTTCAGTAAAATGCATTGGTCTTTATTTCACTTTGTTTTAACGTAGCTGTCGGGTCCATATAGATTCTCATTTTGCATTTTTTCAAAAGGAAAATGTATTTAAATATACAGGATCTCCTTAAAAAATGGTGAAAATATATCATTTTAAAGAAGACATCTTTTCTGTGATTCATCCTCCGCATGGTGTATCAACATATTCTGATTGGCAGTTGAACGAGAGACGTTTTACCGTACAGGATATTGAATAACAGCTAACAATCATGCAAGTGTTTGGATCAAAATGGGCGTCAACTAGGCGTTTACAATGTACACATGTCCTTTCTTTGAGAGCAACGAGCATCGACACTTTTATAGTAGCTGCGGAACTTTACAGCCGGCTTGTCGGCTTTTCTTATGGGTGCAAAATGATTCTGATACCGACCAACAACTGGCTGGTTGTTGCTATTTACTTTGCACAATCCAGATCTCAGAGGATGAACTCTTTTTGTTCATTGCACAACATTTCCTCTCGTGCCTCCTCCTCACTTTTTGCAAACATAGCTAATTAGAGAATGCAAAGTTCTGAGAAAGTTGTGGTGCGATGGCTGAAAAGCTGCTGCAGAGATGCATGTAGCTAGACTGCGTCGCTTGAAAAGCTCAAAGCTGGACTTAACTTTGCTTGAAGGAGTATGAAGACTTGGACAAATACGGGAACGGGATGAAGAGGGTGAAGTAATGAAAGGTGTGTTTAATGATCTTACGTATAGGGAGCCGGAGTTGAAGCATCTGCAAGTGTCTCAGTTGGAGCTAGAAAGGTGCAGATTTCCCTTCAGGTGTGTCTCCCTTGAACCTCACTCGATTGTCCCTCCAGGCTTCCGTACAGACCAAACCTTTATGTGGATGTCAGTTTCTGAGACACGACAAAGGACAAAATGAAGCGACAGATTTGCTAAAACCCCCCGCACTTGCAAAACATGAGTTGATGGATGAGCTGGAGAGATGAAAGCCACCCACACTGGCTGAATGCTTCTTTAGACACTTATCTACACAGTGTCCACCATTAGTGAAAGCAGGAATGGCTGCAACGCAACGTTAAAGGAACGACCAACCAAAAATAGCCCTTAATGACTTCAGTTGGTTTCGTAATAAACTTATCAATCCTCACATTTCCTCTGAATTCGCCACATCTACATCTAATCTAAACAATAATCTGCTGTCATGACCCTCTGAAGTGGAGACTCCTCTTCTTTGGCTTGATGTGATAAAACAAAGTACAGTCCAGAGATCGGTCGAGTCGACATGGAGCTGAATTATTGGATATAAGACGGATGAAGCTTCAGTGCAGCGAGATGTTTAAAGGGAGTTCAACAGTTTGTGTCAGGATGCTGTTGAATGAATGAACTGCACTTAAATATGAATAAATATTCACTTCAGGTGAATGAGGTGAAACAATGAAGCTTCTGCAGTTGATAACTTACATTAAGACAATTCTTTGTATGACAAGTTTTCATTTTCAAATTGTCAACAGCCATAAAAACAAAATGAATTCTTTCCTTTTTTTGGGGATTAAAATGTGACATAAATCCGGCTGAAAGATAAAAGAACAAACCTTTCTGGAAAAAGCTTCAGAATATAGACGGGGATGAAACTGGAGAGTTGTGTGTTTGTAAGTTTGAGAAAAAAAGGTAAATATTGATTTTTCTTAAATGTTATGTGTAAATATGCAAATGAGGCATTATTTAACGCAACCTTTGGTGAATTTAGGAGAAAGCTACAGACACACATAGACAAAGTGAAGTCAAATAAACTCCTAAATGTGTGTTTTGGATGTTTTCTTTGCATAATTGACCAGTGCATGAAAGAAAACGGTGTTTTGGCGTGTGGTGTGTCGCCTTAACGGACAAAACTCTTTGCAAATTGCCTCCAAAACTAAAAGTTTGCAGGTCCATAAGATATATATGTAATATCTTATTTTCTTTGTACTTGACACTACATGACTCTCATGTACAAAGCCATTTTGAAACAAATATTTTTATGGATTAAAGGGTTAATCGTGCCATACTTTGACCTTTGTTAAGTCAACCGCCAACAGTATGTACACAATGAATATTATTCATGCTTTTCTGAATAAAGCATGAAAAAGCATGCTAAAGAGATGAGCTGGAGAGTAAAGTCATCCGTGTGTCTCTGGTAGAGCATGACGCCAGGCGCTCCATGCTAACAGTGTAGCTAACGTACTCAATGCTAATATAACAGGATTTGCATCAGGAGGGAAGTTACAGTAGAAAATAAGTAGTGAAGTCCTTTATGTGGCAGTTTATTCTTTAATTTACATGAAATACTAAAGTCCAGGCAGTGTTTTCTCTTGAAGTACTTACAGAAATATAAACGTCTTTCTTTCTTAATTTGAAGATTTAGTAATCTAGATCGTCCTTACAATATCCCTGTCTTGTTTCTCTTCCTATTGCATGAGCAGTACTGTATTATGCTTTATGTTCACACTTTCAGGGGACAAAAGGAGGTTTTTATGGCTGTTTAAAGCTGATGATCAGCAACTATTAAGATAATCGATTAATCGTTTAGGTAATTGTTAATGCAAAAATGTCAAAAGATGCTAATTTTATCCCCTGAAATCTGCTTTTCTTTGTTTTCTATCGTATTAAAGTGAATTTATTGGACTAAACAAGATTTTTTATTTGTATTTTCTGACATTTTAGAGACCATAATGACCATAATGACCATAAAATAATCGTTATTTGTTTTAGGACAGGACCGACATTTTGTAAAACGATCTTCTTCAGGACTTGTGATCGATGTCTTTACAAGAAAGCACCTGTCCCGGTGTTTGGTAAGAACTTAATTTGAACTTGAGGGCGTAGCTCCTCGTTAGCATGCAGCTCCTCGTTAGCATGTAAACTGTCTTGTGACTAAAGGACAAACACAATACATCTAGTAAAAACTCCTCCAGCAGGAAGCTGCCCGGTGCTGCAGCTGCTCCAGCTCACCCCCCAGTGATGAATGATGAGTGTTGTCCAGTATCGGGGTCAGTCACTGGGGTCCTGGCAGTGGGAGCAGTGGCTCATGTCTTCAGAGTGCAGCTCCACCTGGATGGTGATGCTGTGGAAACCAAACTTGGTGTGCAGCAGGTCGGTGGCCTCCTGCAGCACCGACTGAGCGTCAGCACCTTCCTCTGCAAGAAGAGCGAAGACCATGAGTGCTTTCTACATTCTGCTCTTCTCTAAATACTCTAAAACTAACTAGTTACTAATAAAACTGTAATAAAATGTAAGTATAATCAGGAAAATCTAATTAAAATGTGACTGTGATACTATGATATATTAGTGTTACTCATGCATTAATGTCAAAGCAGGATTTTACTGCTGATTTTTAACTATTAACTAATTATTGTTTTCATTATGGATTCATCTCCATTCATTTATTGATTTTTTGGTTTGTAAAAAATCTGAAAATATTGACCAATTACTCATTTAATTACCTTCACAATGCTGCAAAACATTCATTTTAAACACTTAAAATAAAAAGCAGAAAATGCTCACGTTTCTGGAGCTTGAACTATGAAATGTTTTTGCTTAAAAAAATCACGTATTAAGTTAATTTAAAGTCTTAATTTATTGATTAATTGACTAATTGTTTCAGTCGTATTTGTAGAAACTGTTATTTAAGCTTTTCATATGTTTTGTGTGCAAAAATCTGAATTTGAAAAGTAACTCAATAAAAAGTTATTATTTCCCTCTGAAGTCTGAAAAAGTACTTGAACTCTGTATTTGAGTACATTTGAGACATGTGGTGCATTCACACTTCATCTGCTGCCGTGACCTTTCTGTAGACTACAGCTGAAGCTGATTTCATTATGTTCATTATTATATCTGTACGCTGGAGTCAAATGTGCTTTAAAACCCTCGATCAATCATTTCAAGCGTGTTCTTTATTTCTCCGTGCTCACGATTCGGTGTAGGTCATGGATCAGAGCGTTGCGTTACCTATAGCCAGGTGAACAGACACCAGCGCTTGTCCCAGGGTCAGAGCCCAGAGGTGCAGCGAGTGCATCGACTTCACAGCCTTCACCGACAGCAGCACCTCCTTCACCGAGTTGAACTCGATCCCTTTAGGAGAGCCTGAAACACAGCACGGTGCATCCCATAATATGTCCGTGAGATTCATTTCAAACATGTTGCTACAGACAGGAGACATATGTTATTATGGTAGTTTTCTAAAGGGGTTGAGCAGCAGATGTTCATGTTCAAACACAGCCTGACTGAAGCACATTAGACAAGATTAATGGGGGGGGGGGGTTCTTCTGGGAGGTTCATCTTCAGGAAGTGATTTTAAACATCCCAAAAAGTCGTACTGTCCCCGGGATGTGACCTTCAGCCATACCTGTCAACATTGGAGTTTCAAAATAAGGGAAATATTTATTTTATTATTTTGACAGCTCTCAGCCCCCCAGCCCCTACCCATATAATGTAAATGTAAACACATAAGGGACGGGTATAGGCCTATACATTCAGGAAATACATGTTTATGTAAAGTGTGTATTTTATTTATTAGTTATTATCATCAATGTATTTGATGATGGATGAGTTGTGTGGCTTGTGTTTCCCCCCACGAGGACTTCCTTGTGATGTCAGAGTCGGAAACATGTCGCGACACTGCGACTGAAATCATCGCAGAAGCTGAAGGCGACATTATCTTTGGCACAAAGCATCGACATCTTTCCCTCAGCTCTGGTCTCTTGTTCTGCCTCCGACACAGTTCTTGTCACACATGAAGTCATTGACCGTGAATGTTTGTGCCTCGTGCTTGGACGATTGTTCATGCTGGTGAACATCACTTATTCCGCCGTGTGCGATGCGAACATCTCATGGCACACTTTACAAAAAGCACGAGTTTGCCCGACTCTGCTTTTTAATAAATAAGGGAAGGTCTCCTCCCATTTGGTACTTTCATAAAGTTTGAACTTGTTTGGCAGGTACAGCTGCGTCTCCATCTATCTCCCGTTCACTGTGACTCTCATCATATGTTTTGTCTTCTTCTGTGTTATTGTTCCTGTTTTCGTCTTCTGTGTGTTTACTGGTGGATAACGTTTTTCAGCTAAAGTTAAACATAATACTGCCCCCTGCTGTACCGGAGGCCACTTTACACCTTTTTAAATTAGGCCTATTTTTTTTTTTGAAAGGTTAAAAATACGGGATAATCCCGGGAAAAACAGGAGGGTTGACAGGTATGCCTTCAGCTTTGTGTTCTGCATGAACCTAAAAGTGTTCACAACGAGGTCTCTGCTCTGAATCCTGGCGCTGCTATCAATGTGTAAGCTATGCACAGGAACATGTGATGTCAACCTTGTCGGATCAGGTCCAAACTTGACAGCTTGATCTCGGCTGCAGGCGAGAAACACGGCTCGTGTGCTGGTCATAAATAAGCCGTCTGCTCGTGAGACATCGTGAAGGAACAGTTCCACATTTCGAGTAACGTGTATATTCTGTGCTTCTGTGAAATGTGAGGCTACAGGCTGGTTAGCTTAGCTTAGCATAAAGACTGGAAACAGTAGGAAACAGCTAGCCTTGCTGTGTCCAGAGTCAATAAACATTTCTGTTTGTGAGCAGATTAAAGAGATACAACATGTTAATTAATGAGCTTTAGGGATGTTGGCAGGTTTACAGACTTTGTATAAAGTAATATTTGTTTGAGTTATGACAATTTTTCTGCAGATTTCTTCTATGTTGTAGTTTATTGTGATGGTGAAATGGCAGCTGTGGACTCAGTTTTTGTGTGTATCTGTCATATCTGAGGAACGCCTGGAGGTCAAAGGTCAAGGTCGCTGTGACCTTTACAAAACACGTGACCATACCTGAAGAAATCATATGCTAATTATGACAACTTCAGATAAATGTCTAATAGGATAAAATCACATTTTTGGATGTAAACTTGACTTTCTCCTCTCCCGTAACATGTTAATAATATAAGAGACGTACCTTCCATGAGTATCCTGAAGACGTCTCTGAGGATGGTGATGGTGGTGAAGAGGACGAAGACGGAGAAGAGGAAGGTACAGATGGGATCTGCCACTTTGTACTCGGGCTGAAAGAGAGACGAGGTCATGCAGACTTTACAGAGCTGCGAGTGACGGGACATCAGATGGTGTTTCCACACAGTCAGCAGCCAGTGAAGAGCCGAGGGCCAAAAGAAAAGGGAACATCTTGCATGAAGCTTGATGCTTTTAAAATAACCCAGTAAAGTGTTTGTGGTATTAGATATTTTAATATATATTATGCAGAGAATATTCAGGTAAAATACAAAAGAAATGTGATTCTAAAATTTTAAAACAAAAATCAATTTCTTCCCATGAATTCTATTTAAAAGCTCCTGCAACAGTTTTTAGACCATAAACGAGTCAAAACTGTCGAAAAACAGGATTTTTATATTTTTTACTAAAACGGCAATATCATTTCACTGACATGTCGGTCTCACCCTAACATGAACGTGATCTATATCTGACCCGAAAGTAGATGATGATCGCTGCCACCATGACGCCGACGCTCTGCAGAAGGTCTCCCACCACGTGGATGAAGGCGGCGCGGACACTCGTGTTGCTGTGGCCCCCGAGGAGCGCGTGGGAGTGTCCGTGAGCCACGGGACTCTGGCCGACCTCGTCGATCTGGTGGTACCCGCTGCCGTGGCCGTGGAAGGTGGTGGAATGATGGAGGATGTAGGCCATGCTGCAGACGGAAGGAGGTACGTTCATTTATAAAACGTGGAAGTCCTTTCTTGCCAAATGTGAGCATAAAATGACAAAATGTTTTTTTATTGGCAACAAATACGAACAAATAAGTTCTCCCAATAACTATTACTGAGCTTGACTGTATCACTTTGCTGTACTCAGATCCTGCGTTCTAAATATTAAATCTCTGAAATAAAACTATTAGTATCAAAATATACTTCAGTACTCATTATGCAGAATGGCTGGGTTATAATTATAGATGCATTTATATATTCTATATATATATATATATATATATATATATATATATATATATATATATACTGCTGTTCATCTTAATCTATGACAGTAAATCAAAAAGTCTTAGTTGATTTATATTTTTGCATTAATAATCTTACGATTTTTTGTCACAATTTGACAGTAGCCTGCTCATTTTGCATGAAAAAAAAAGAAATATAAACATATTAAGTTCCCACTTAAGGAGGCCACAGGAATGTTTCCTGGAAAAAGGTTAATATTGGGAAGAATTCCTGGGAAATCTCAGGATTACATATTTACCTGAGATCAAAGTAGTTTTCAAGCTTAAAGAAAATGCAATCATTTCCTTTTTATTATAGCGACTTAATGTACAGTGTTAATGCCCATTATGCTGAGATTCACTCACATTATATTGACGATGACAGCGCACCCGGAGGTGACTAACATTACGTGGCCATCGATCTCATAGTCGTTGCGAACGATCCTCTCGATGGCTAAATAGACCAGCGCCCCCGTAACGATCCAGATGGAGATGACGGAGATGAACGCCCCGAGGATCTCTGTGCACAGAGCAGAGGCAGGAGTCTTAATCACTTCATACAGTAACACAGTTCATCACACGGCACGGCAGGAAGTTAAATAAGTGATCCCTTCGAGGCAGAGCTTCAACATCACACTGATGGCTTTGACTGCAGCTTATAACGCTTCATATACTTAAGAAATGCACTTAAGTTCACACATCTGGCTACAGGAGCAGCTTTTCCTGGAGAACAAGTAGCCGTCACGTTAATCGTCCATCTCTCTCTCGGTTAAATTCTCCCCCAGCTTCATAAAGAGATGTTTGGGTGTCAGCGCGCTGCAGTAAATCAGTGCTGTTGGACGAGTTAAATATGAAATTAAAAGCAAATTTAAATGATTGGCAAGTTACAGCCTGGCTGGAGAATTTAAATGATATCAAAACCCTGTAAGAGTTCAGAGAGCGATGAATACATTCTGAATGTTTGGTGTAAATCTGGTCTTTTACATTTTAGTTCAAATCAAGCACCTCGTGAAACTGGGGCCTGTATGACAAAAACATCACAAATATGAACTATATTCAGACCGTATGAGAGAAATGATGTGTTTTTAGAATTCTAGTAGAAACCCAGAATACACATACGAACCTGAAAACAAACAAAATGTTTCAGATTGTGGTTGTATGAGGAACGTATCCACAGTGCATTATATATATGCATTATGCCGACAGGAGTTTGCAGTTTGCACGCTCCCATTTTGGAAGACAGACAGAAGTATTTGCTTTGGTGAATTTGAAGTAACCCTTTAAAACAGTCACACGATAAGACGAACAAGGTAAAATTACTGTTTTTTTCAAAGGAGTCTGGTGTCTTTGAAGAGAGCATAGATAACATCTTCAGTTCCCCGTAGGAAAGGGCAGTCTGACAGCAAGGTGAAGCGGTGATAATACTCTAAATATAGCACTTAAACTGATATTTGTTCTTTTAGATGGCTGCTGCAGTACAGAGGGAAAACAACTTGTTCAAGATCCTTCCAAGCATTCATCCATCCACTCTTCTCTCTCTCCATCCATCCACTCAGCGGTGTCTCTCGTCCTGACCTGATCTGTGCCAACCAAAGTTCATGGTTTTGGTGGGCGGTCTGGAGGAGATCCACAGGGAGAACAGGCTCACCATCATGCTGCCAAAGTCTGTGAGGAGGTGGGCTGCATCCGTCATGATGGCCAGGCTGTGAGCCAGGTAGCCTCCTGCAGGAACCAGGAAGTAACATTATCACGGCTACAAGGCAAATCATTCTGACCAATGAGAACTGAAGTGCATGGAAGGTAATAACGTTACTGGTAAAGAAGGTTACAAATATAAAGAAGTGAATCTACTGTCTCTCTCACAGGTTACCACGATCTCCAGATTCCCCCCAAGTTATGAGAAGAAAACTCTTCTGCTGATAAGGAGTGTGTCCCCAAGTGTGGAAACAACTTTTAATTACTCCTACAGTGTCTGAGTCATTTAAAGGTTTATAAAACCTGTCATTTCATGCAGCTACAAAGCGTGATGTGTTGCTAACATCCTCTTTAATGCCTCGGGCAACAGAGATGGGATATTCTTTTATATCAACATAAAACATCTGGGACATAAGCCAATGAATGTGAGCCACCATTTCACACTCTTACAATAATACAGTTTTAAGCTTTGTTCAGACTTCAGAACTGCAGTACTTCCATTATAATGACATGAATGTCTGCATGAAAGGAGTTTATTTCCCATCAGAAGTCGTAGTTGTGTTAAATGTGTGATATGAACGTTTTCACTGTTGTGGCCAAAACTAGCTGACATGAAAAGTATTTAAAACTTGCTCAATTAAACTAATTCCAGAAGACCGTTCTCCATGTTTCTCCTGTAGATGGCTTTTCTTTTTTTGCAAAGTTTAAAAGTTTGCTTAACCTCTTAAAATGGAAACAAGTTTGTTGACTTTTAAACGTGTCTCTACTTTTGGACTTGATTGACAAACGGGGATAAACTCGGAAGAAAAGTCAACATATCCCCAATCAGTGTTTGTTTAATGGCTCTTTTACAGATAACATTCTAATTCATAGCACAAATCCTACAGTACGAACGCAAACGTCTGACCTTCTGCTCTCTTTCCTTCTTGACATTTGATCTTCTAAACGTTTTACCTATGACCTCGCCAATCATGAAGACGAGGCAGACAGCTGAAGCGATGTAGAGTTTCTTCTTGGCCAGAAGCCTGTCCCCGCTCTCCTCACATGCCAAGGTTTTGGTCCCGTGGCAGTGGGCGCCGACGGGCCGCTTCAGCTCGATGGCACCGGCCATGCCTCCGTTCTTAAAAGGGAAGTCGGGATACTGCTCTTTGGAGTCTGGAAAAGCGCTGCAGGGATACAGAAAGGAAGGTGTTTATGAAGACAGATGTGGTCCGTCCATTCTATTTAAACAGATTTTAAAGGCCCACAAGGTTCATACTGAAGTTTGCTGATGGTTCGGTGATTGTCAGCCTCCTGCAGGACCTTGGACAACTTCATCAAATGGTGATGCCTCTGACTTCCAACTCGATTTTCTCTAAAACAAAACAGCCCATCATGGCACCGACAATATCAATGGCATAGCCTTGGCGACAGCAAGCCAATATACTGGAGGTACTTGTGCAGCATCCTGGATGATAAAATGCCTTTTGATGCCAACACTGACTCCATCTGCAAAGAGGCTGTTTTTCTTTAGAAAGTTAAGGTTTTAACGTCAACAAATCGCTCATGAAAATGTTTTATTCATCTTTTATCGAGTCAATTTTAACGGTTGCAATGATTTGTTGGTTTGGCAAGCTCAGCATGGTTAACACAACTCTGTTGGCACTAACGTGAAGGATCTTGGCCACGTTTATCAAGTTAGTGCCGATCGAAGCTCAAAGGCCATCATGGCGGACCCTCAACACCCTCTTCATGCAGAGTTTCGCCTCCTGCCATCAGGGAGGAGGTACACTTTCCTTTGGAAGGCCAAATCAAACAGATTACATTACATTTAGCTGACGCTTTTGTCCAAAGCGACACAATAAGTGCAAACAATCATGAGGATACAACTCCGAACAGCAAGAGTCTTGCGAGTACATCAGCTTCAAATAGGTGAAATCCTTTAAGTGCGAGCCGATTGGCTGATGCAGAGCGAAGTGAACGAGCTGGGGTGTATGGTTCGACCATGGCCTGGATGTAGGAAGGGGCTGATCCATTCACAACACGGTAGGCCAGTACCAGACTCTTGATGCAGATTCGGACTGCCACTGGTAACCAGTGAAGGGAGCGGAGAAGCGGTGCATTGTGGGATAACTTGGGGAGGTTAAAGACCAGTCTCCTCGCAGTCCGAGTCGGGGAAACAAAAGTGCTGACACTGACAGGAAGGTCTTGGAGGGGAGAGTTCTGACCTGCCAAGGGATTACACATGTGATTTATCTTAAAACTATATATATTTACCTGTATTTAAACTAGTCTGGAAGCTAGTAAAACATGTTAAGACATCGATATTATAACAAATTCATACAACCAAAAGAAAGCCGAACAAACTGAGATGGTGTTAAGAGTGTTGTATTAAAATGTGAGGTACTTTACTGGAGTATTTCCATTTTATGTTACTTTATACTTCTACTCCACTACATCTCAGAGGGAATGATTGTACTTTTAACTTCCCTACATGTGTCTGAGCGTTAGTTATCTTCCAGATTACAATTGTTCATCCATCAACTGAAAAATGCTTCGTCACAAAGCTGAAAACTGTTCTTCTGAGAAACTCATGAAAAGTTGACTTAGAGCAGGGGTCTTCAACGTTTTTCAGGCCAAGGACCCCCAAACTGTTGTAGTGTGGTGCAGGGACCCCCTACTGCATGGCTCGTGAGGGCTCGTGAGCCATATATGGCTCTTTCGATGACGAGATATGGCTCGCAGACAATTTTGAGCTGACATGATTAACAAGTAATATATAATTATACTGTGTCATTTAAAGTAAAACATTTAGCAGCGGATTTATTTTTAGTTCTCCCCTCTCCTTTCCTCCGCTCTGTCTCTGACTGTAACTGTGTGCGCACGTGTGTGTGTGCGTGTGTGTGTGTAGGGGGCGGAGCCCTGCCCTTCGCGAAACAGCAGAGGAGAAACTGCGCAAAGCAAGCAGTACACCAGGGGTGTCAAACTCCATCAGAGAGGGCCAACATTAAAGCATCGTTTCGGGGGTGAAGCTTGGAAACTGCAGCGCCCACAGAGACACACTTTGCCTTGAGTGTGTCGTTACACTGGAGGTCAACCAGCTCCATTTGGATGTTCACATGTGCTGTTTCCACGTCACGGGGGTGGGTTAACACTGATAGCGCTTTTAGTACTCGGAGACGTGATGCACTTAAAACTCCATTTTATTAATAAATATATGGCTCTCAAGGAAATACATTTTAAAATATTTGGCTTTTAAGGCTCTCCATGCCAAAAAGGTTCCCGACCCCTGCCCTACTGTATATATTGTATAGAAGAGGCTTGAAGAGGTCTGTTTCCTCCACTCTGCCTCTGACTGTAGGTGTGTGTCGAAGTACAGCGTAGGAGGGAATGTGAATGGCAAAGCAAAATAATGTTTTTCTTTATCTACAAACACTTTCGCGACCCCCCTGCAGTACCTCTGCGGACCCCCTGTTGAAGACCTATGTATATAGAATATGATGCATTGTGTACATTAAACTACCAACAGGATATAAAGGAGGGAAAATGAACTCAACATTAAACATCTACAACAGTAAAATGCAACATGAAACATTAATGCAGCTGGAAGATTAATCCAGAAACACATTTTACTGCACAATGACTACTTTTACTTTTCATACCTTAATTAAGTACATTTTCCGATAACACTTCCATACGTTTTACTTTAGTAAGGTGCAGGACTTGTTGTATTCGTAGTTTAACTTCAGTGAAGGATCTGAATGCTTCTTCCACCTTTGTCTAGTTTGGGGTGAATGTCTTCAGTTGTTCTGCAGTATGCGTAAAGCGTTGAGTTAATAGATTTCTTGGAGTAAATGTTGCTGCAGAGCACAGTATTGTTTGGGAGAGCTCCACTCAGTGGAAAAAGATCTCCTCCTGAACAAAGTGGATTGCAATCAATGTTCACTCAAGTGGGGAGGACGGGGTCATCCAGTAACTAAGAAACAGGTGAAATGGATGAATGGTGACAGTGAGGTGGGCTGTGTGGATTTAAAAAAGACTCCTAAACATAGATTTGGTGTTTTGCATTTAGACAGTGTTTTTAAGACAACAAGGTTCATATGAACTGTTTGCTATATTTTAGTGTCAAGCAGGCGCTAACTAAACATTACAATAAGCTAGTAAATCCAGTAAATTAACATTTCCATGATTGACAAAGAAAGTGTAAAACAAGACTAATATCTGCTGACATGCTCGTGGCTCTGTGAGGCTGCTCAGGCATGCTTTACATGCTAACGTTAGCATGTAAAGCATGCTGTTGTCAAGCAGATTCTTTGTTTACATTTACTTTGCTATTTAGCATTACAAACACATTTAAAGCTGATGGAATATCATTATTTTTGTAGGTATTTGGATGTAAATTTATATAAATGTTGATCTGAATGAACGGCGCTGGATGAAAAGTCTGTGTACAAATTGAAAGAGTTTGGAAACAGTGTTGAACCTGGGACTGACACGTGTGGAGTTACTTCACCTCTCACAACACCTTCATTGAGCTGGATTTTAATCATGACAACAAAAAACAAAACGTTGACTTCTCCATTTTCCTCACACACACACACACACACACACACACAACACACACACACACACACACACACACAGAGGTTGCTGTTCTTGCCATGTGCAGTGAGGGGGGCGCTGCGATGATGTGGCTAATGAGGTGGGGGAAATTTTGGCTCACTTGAGATAACCGCATACACACACTTTATGTCACACACTTCACGTGGGAGATTGCCACTGTTTCATGATTAGCCTTTATCTCACATACACACACACACACACACACACACACACACACACACACACACACACACACACATACATGCGTCTTAGGGGATGTCCATGCTGAAAAGAAATCAGCCAAGTGGAAAACAGATTCTGTTCAATTATACCCCTGGGACATAAGTCCAAACACACACACACACACACACACACACACATACACATACACATACAAAACATATACACACTCAAGTGCTCTGAAATCTTATAGTAACATTGATCTTATTGATCTATTATTCATTAAAAAACGTGAACAAAATGTATTAATACAACCACAAAAATACACACACAGTAAGAAAAAGACGCACACACACACACACACACACACACACACACACACACACACACACACACACACACACACGCACTTAACATGGCCAAAGTGTTGAGGCTTTACTCTTGTACAACACATTTATAAACCACATTATCAGGGTAGAAGAGTTAGCTAGTTTAGTTTAAATATAACTCTCCTGGCGTTAGCATCTATTCTGTTAGCATCTGTTCTGTTAGCTTCTGTTCTGTTAGCATCTGTTCTATTAGCATCTATTCTGTTAGCATCTGTTCTGTTAGCTTCTGTTCTATTAGCATCTGTTCTGTTAGTATCTGTTCCGTTAGCTTCTGTTCTGTTAGCATCTGTTCTATTAGCATCTGTTCTGTTAGCTTCTGTAACTGAACTGATGAATGTAGAATCTATAGCGTTTTACTTCTGAGTCCAGATGTTCACAACGTAAGTAAAGCCTCTTTCACACGTTCCCCTTGAATTACTGGGAAAACAGATTTCCCTGAACATCGATCCATCCTCACGCGTGTGAAAGGATTTCTGCCTCACGTTTGGCGCCTCATGCGTTATCTCTTGTTTAAATACAACCAACACTAACACAACTGCTGAATCAACGTCTTTGATGAGCAATACAAAGGCAATAAAGAGCTTTACGGTTATTGTTATTGCCTCATATTTAATCTCAGATGTGTCCACAAAGTAATAGCTGGTTTGCACATTTCTGCAGCAGTCATACGGTTCCATCAGGTTTGTATTAACTGCTGCGTTAACTTCTTGGTTGGCAAAATGACAACACTGCACATGTTGAGTTCTTGGAGAGATTAAATGTGTTAGTCGATATCCTGCAGGGCAGGTGTACGGTGTGTGTTCACACAGTGTAGGGACCTGAAGGGACTATTCGGCCATGTGTGAAAATTATATGACATGAAGAGACTTCAGGAGAAATGTCCGCTGAAACAATAACCATCCAGCATTTAATTACAGCTGCAGTCTGCTGTATCAGAGCGATATGTAATGCAGCTGACTTTACAAAGCCTGCAGGGAGGAACCAGCGATGCTGCAGAGCAGAAATGAACAATGTGTTATCTTTTCAATGTCCAGCTGCTTTAACAGACAAGATCATGTCGACAGTGACCATCTTATTATTAGAGACTGGAAACAGGGGGAAACAGCTAGCAGCCGGTTAGCCTAGCTTAGCATAAAGACTGGAAACAGCGGGAAACAGCTAGCTGGGCTTAGTTCAACGGTAACAACATCGACCTACAACAACCTTTAAAGCTTCTGTATTAAAGTTCAATCTCATTTGTTTATTCTGTTACACTAGTATCCCAGCATTCATTGCGGCATGCAAGCGAGGAACAGGAAGCAGGCCAATAACATTTTAGCGCCTTGAGATTGCTTTTAGCTTTGAAAGGTGCTTTACAAATACAATTTATTATTATATTGTAATAATAAAAAACGCTACGTTTTTATACTATTTTCGTCAGAGATTTATTTTATAAATTCACTTCTATTAGAAGTCTTTAATGGAGAATGAAAAATGTATTGTAATAAAAGCTCCACAAAGACGACGATGTCGGGTCACAGACTGGACGCCATTTAGAAAAGGCTTATGAGTTGTGACTGTCGATTAATCACTGAGTCAATCGACAAAACGCAGAAATCGATTAATGATTTAAATCAGTTTTTAAACACAGTTTTGTAAACTGAACATCTTCACGTTTCGGACTGTTGGTCCGACACTTGAAGGCATCACTTTGGTATTTTTTTACATTTCTTGCAGACATTTATAAAACAAACGATTAATCGTTTCATCAAGAGAATAATATTAACATTTACCAAGAACAGGCTTACATTGATTAATAAGAACTCTTTATTAATGACTTATTAACATTTATAACTGACTTCTGACTCCTGACCCTTTTTATAAATGACATTATTAATCATGTGACACTGGCTGCAACTTAACATTATCAGCTAATCTACCTATTAGTTTCTTAATTAATCGATTCATTATATTTCTAAATAGAAATAGTGAGAAATGTGCGTCAATGTTTAGCACAAAAACAAATCCTCACAGGTGTGAAGCTTCATTTTTGTTTGAAAAATGACCAAAACTATAAATGATTTATCAAAAATAGTTGCTGGTGGCAATTAAATGTCTGTTGATTGACAAATTGCCTGAGTTGTTCTTATTAACAGCTCATAACTGAGCTATAAAGCATCAATAAACAATGTATTAAGCATTATTAAAGCTATTAAATGCACGTTATTCAAAGAACCCTTTTTAAAAACTGCTATACAGATTATTCTCTTATGTATATTTTGGGCCTAAATGTGAACAAAGATGTCACTTAAAGCACTTCGCTACCAGCTGGGGGAAAAATCTGAAGATGTCACGGTAAACACACACACACGCACGCCCACGTGCGCGCGGTGCAAATGGTGCATGAAACCCCAACATGTGATGCCATATGCACATCGCCCTCACACGCGCGCAGTAATAAACACACAACACCACGTGCACATCCAAAATTATTTCTTTGATGTCTCGAAAAAAATGTTTTTATCCCAGTTGTGATTTTTCAGAGGCCTAAATGTTCTTCAACAACTACCTGATAATAATTAAATGCACCCCCCCCCCCCTCCCCCTTCGCTCTCGTGCTTATAAAGCGTGACATTTTCTGTCACCTCGCATCTGAGTAACGCGGTGTATTGGTGAGAAACATCTGATATGAGCGAGTGAAAGAGTTTATCAGAGGGATCAATGCACAGCCTATAAACAGTTATACTTGTGTATATAATTATATAATTGTGATACTGTGACATAAGAAGATTGAGAAATAATGTCACTCAATTATAATATATTTGTTCCCAATATAGGGCAATATTTCCAATGTTAAAATTCGTGTTGATGTGTTTCTGTAGCAGCTTCATTCACGTTGAACAAACAGGATCTGTTGCACAATGTTTTGCAATATCTTTGTTTGTGCAGAAAAATGTATTTATTTTCAATATTTGGTGACGAAGAATCTGCACAGGGTCATAAACCTAATTATTATTATTTCTTTTGATTCTAACTTTATGACAGTTTCCTTTCATTTATTTAGTATGATTATAGCTTCTTAATGCACGTATTTTTGTGTGTGTATTATTTAAAGCCTTTACGGTATATTTCTATAAAAATTAATCTTGAAATTTCTATCAATTTATAACCATTTTAATCGTTATTAATAAATACTTTATGTTTTTTATAAAGGTCAATTTCTTTCTGAATGTCAAAATATGTTCTCATATTACAGATAATACAAAATAAATGTTAAATGTGTTTGATTTCTTTGTGGTGCCTTCACGTGCAGGTAAACACTGTGTTAATAATCTCTGCGCTCTCCTGTGTCTTTCCGTCCTCGGAGCTGCTTCTCGCCTGCCTAATGACAGATGATGAGTTTTTAGCATTGCTCAGTGAACTGGCCCCGGGGCCATTTGTCACAGTCTGTCCAGAAACAAGCCAAGCATGGAAATGAATTTGTTCATTCACATAAAACAGCCTGCAACAGCGGCCGCCTGCTTAACATGCACCACGGTAACAAATGCAGCCTACACACGATTTACAACATATATACAGCAACGACCTGCAGACACCGTGACGTGCTGACTGCAACATGTTCACTCTCAAAACTTGACATAATTAAATAGTTGTTATTTTGTCTTTTTATATATGTTTTTTTTAATTGCATGCCAAATGTATCATTGGGCTCGTACAGGTAACTTTGCAGTGTACATGCAGCATTATTCTCCCTGCAGCTGCAATCATATGAAACCCACCTTTGTAGTTTTAGAGAATACATTTTCGCGCTCTTCTCGTGTATCAGTTGAGATTTCTCCGAATTTGCAGCGTTATTATCCATTTATTCAGCCTGTGGTCAGTCCGTGTCCCGTCTGAGATTAAAAAAAAAAAGTAAAGGTGATTTTGTTTTTTGGGAGGATGCTGCAGGAGTTGCTGCTGAGAATCGACAAGTCCCTGATCTTCACACGACGCGGGGGAAAGTCAGCCGAGACCACATTTCTGTGAGCAGAGAGACTTCAGAACAAACGGATAAATTCCTTCATTTCAGTTGTTGAGAGTGCAGGAGGAGGAAACCACATGCAGAGCTTTCTGAGGGAGGGTTATGATTAGGCTCGAGTTGTAGCCTCGGACACAGAGCTGCTGCAGCAGTGGTGATAATAAGGCACGCGGCGCTCTCCACACTGCAGCTGCTGCTAGTGGACAGCACAGTCACCCACAGTGAAGCCTGACTGATCACACACGCAGGACCTCCGCTTGGTGAATCTCCTTATTGGACAAGCATCAATATGAACCGAGATTCATTCATTCACATAAATTCCATCAAGAGTTTAGGTAAAATGCAGCTACTAAAAAGCATATTTAACACATTATTGCCGGTATGATTCACTTTCCTGCGCAATTCTACGCCACATATTAAAAAGAAATATGTAACACATGATGTGTTGCAGGTATTTAGTCAAATAAGTGCATCATTTTGATTTTACATCAACCTTTCTTAGCCTTTATGGCACTGTACATCAATGTATTATTAATTCAGCTTGATATATGGTGGTATTCAAGCGGGTGTATACCACGCTGAACAGATATGCAGGCTACATCAGAGCAAAATTGAAATTTTGAAAAAGTTAAAAATGTCTGTCTTTCATTTTTTTTCTTTTTATAGATTAACGTCAGTCTAAAAAATAATCCTCACATTTAAATCATGGCTCGTATTGGGGCTATTGTAATTCTATGTGTATATCAAATTAAGATAGGTCTAAACAGATTTATGACAATCTCAAACGATTAAAAATGAAATCACATTTATGCTGCCAAAAATATATATATAAAAGCAAGATTAATGCAAAACAAAAAAAATAAATTTAAATTTAACATACCATGGTCTATGTCTAAAAAATATAATAAATGCATGTCATGTGTTATGTTACAGGCTCATTTTGGTGTCAATCTATGTCTTTAAAATGTGACTTTATTTTGATATTTGGTGTCAAACCTTTCACCCCTTCAATATAAAATGAAACCTCCCTATTCTTTGAACTGTGGCTTTAACTTGCCAAAGACTAAGACGTAAACAAGTGCACAGTTGGTTGTCGACTAAATTTATAACATGATGTATTTGAAGATATAAAAATACAATACAATACGAGGTTAGTTGATTTGCGGCTCTGATCATCATTCATCACTATCCAGAAAATGATGCATTCAGGGTCAGGTGGGAAAAACGTGTCTTTCTTGGTTTATTGCGCTGTTCTTTGAGAAGTAAAGTCATTTATTTCTTTTTTTAGCAATATATATATTCAACCACATGCATAAAAAATATTGAGCACTTGTGCTTAGTAATGGCATTATAATCTTGATGGCCTTTTTATCTAGTCAGTAATATCAGTGTTAACAAACTGGAATAGCCTACTGCACTTGTGGTCTAAAACAAACATCACTGCCATGAAGCATTGCACATTCTCTGAGAGAAAACAGTCCAGTTTTTGTGTGACAGCTCATGTGTAACCAAATTAACAATGCAGAGAACTGATCTGAAGTTGTTTCAATTTATGTTTTCTATTTTCTATTTAACACAACATAGGCCTGTACCATGTATTCAAATGTAAGACAAAGCTTTCCAAAGTAGTGAAACTGGGCAGTACAATTCTTAAGTGGAACATCTTATGACCAACTATAGTTAGTCCATGTTGCCATAAAATATCTTAATCAACAGCCATTTTTTGATGCCAGCTTGCTACCTCAGTACACAACATTTGACATCTGTTTATTTAACCCTGATTCAGTCCATCTTCGAGTACCTGGTGCTCCTTTAATATAACTTATATTGTGTATTGTGTTTCTATGTAAATGGTTTTTAACATGCATACCAAATATACAGTTCTGTCTTTGCACGCAAAAAGTAGACAATAAAGTATTTTCTCTCAAATAATTGTTAATTATAAGCGAGTGGTGGTTTAAGGAATTGGTGGACATTTTTCCGATTACCTTAAATACAGCATCAGTTTACGTCTCCTGACGTCATGACGCTGTCAGTGTTTGGTTTCCGCGCCGCGCTGTTGCCGACATGGAAGCAACAAGCAGCGATAGTAACGTTAAACCAGACGAGCAGCAGGCAGATGGAGGAATGGAAGCGGACAGGTCCATGTTAAGGTCCGACAGGTAAAGAAATAAATAGAATGAGTGTCTGCCGCACGAGTCAGAATACTGTAGGAGAGCATCGCAGTGATAACGGCTCGTGCTAGCTAGCTAACTCAGCTAGCTTCCACAGGCATACCCTCACATTGTGTTGACGTGTAGGCAGTTAACGAAAGATAAACAGACGAGGACATTTAAATTAACGTTAAAACCTCAACAGAGAGGTTCATCAAATAATCAAATATGTGCCAGATGTTTGTCATCAGTGTAGTTACAGCTGTGTCAACACTAGCTACCTTTCTCTAGCTTCAGTAGTGCTTATAACGGTCCACTCTATTTTATAGAGCCCGTCACGCCAGACTTCTGTGAAAAGTTGACGAATTATGCACATTATGTTGTTGGCAAAGGTTTATAATTGGTTTAACATTATTTTACAGCGTTTCAATGTTTCCTGGTAAATTCGGCATAACTAATCACTAACTACCTCCAATCTGTTTTGTTTGAATATCATTTTAATGACGTGGGATTAGTAATAACAAGCGAAGCATATACATGGTTTTGATAGAAAATCCAATGTATTGTTGCACTGCTCATCACAACGAAAGCTAATGCTACTTATGTTGCTAACACTCCCATATTAAAAACACGTAGCACTGAGGATGTGAAGGGAGGGGGGGGGGGGATCAGTTGTCTGACAGGCAGCCACTTAACCTGGCTGTTAATGAGGATATCCTGCAGCTGGCTGTGCCAACATCTGTTAATTCACTTCATCTGTGATCATTACAGTATTCTATTTACCACATGGGTTATGCTGAATTGTGGAACCCAGATGGGTATTTGAGTGGGGCTAGCTCTGATGTGTGTCATTTTCTCACATGCACAAAGCCATTAAAAAACACTGTAGGTTAATATTTGCTTGACAAATGAAACATGTAGACTATAGAAGCGTTAATCCTTAACCCATGCATACAAAAACCCTGGCAACAATTGTGGGCAAGCGTTAGCAAGTTCCTAAAGGTTAAAGGTTTACCTTATTAAAGGTAAAGGTGCACTTTTTGAGTTGTTGTTGCAGAGACCTTTTATCATCAGAGATATCACCACAGTTAACGAAGCAGAAACCTTGATCATTATTACTTCAAGAAATGACACAAATAAGTTGGGAGCAATTTAGTTTGAGCGTCTTGTTGAAGAATTTGAGTGTATTTGATGAAACACTTGACCCTGAAGGGCAGAAGGAAGTATTTCTCTTATCTAAATGTCAATAGTCATGCTCACTGAAGCACATCTTCGCCTGCAGACCGTCTACTATTTGTACCTTCCAGATGTTTATGGATATGCAAGGCAGCAATAAACTGCCATAT